>NW_024116072.1:0-25325 GCF_003073215.2 Triticum urartu | reverse complement strand
ATACCAACACCTCCTTTTGTAGAACACATAGTTCCCCTAACTTCTTAGCTCACCTTCACTGCTTTTCTTTCTTTATATGCACCGCTCACTCCAGACGATCGTTTTAACTCCTGAGCGGCTGGTTTATTACTTATTGTGCCAAGTGTAATAAGCTACAAAATGAAAATGAATGGCTTTGTGCATAATGATGATACAGAGGTTGGGGCCTTTCCCTTTTCAAAGAAAATGTTGAAATAGAAATGGAAGTGTGGGTTTTGGACGTTGAAGAGCACAAACACACTTCGGCACTTCGGTTACTTGTATGGGCATGGTTGGTTACGACGGACAGTACTCCCGAGACCTTGATTAATTGTGCATCTCCTCTCCAATTTAAGTGATGGCCAGAGACCTTGATCGCTTTGGAGTATTAACTTCGGTGAACAACATGACAGTTGGTGCTAGCTAGTAAGTAGCTCCTTGGAGTTAAATACCAACACCTCCTTTTGTAGAACACATAGTTCCCCTAACTTCTTAGCTCACCTTCACTTTTTTACCTCGGTCAATTAAATAAGATATGTAGTCCACATTGATAGGGATGAAAAACAACACACATCCAGTAATGTACAGCCATGAGAACGAAAGGCGTCGGGAAGAGAAATCCAAGCGTTGACATAGAATATCGTCGATCTGATTCATTATCAGCACACTATTACATTGGGCCTAGCTGCGCTGTGACATACAGGAGTAGTGCTTTGGAGGGGTCCTCGTCGCCGCTTCTTGTGATTAGCTAGCTAGTGTATCAGCGTGTGTGATTAGCTAGTTAGTGTGTCAGCCAGTGCATCCCGCGACGCATGTGGCGTCAGCATGTTCCATCGCGAAGACCGGCCCAAGACCCACCGGCTTGCTGCTGCGGGTCTTCTCCGATGCATGTTGCTACTCCCACGCACGATCCGCGTGACGCCAGACAGATTGTGCAGCCCATGCAAAGCACTCGACGGCTCGACCTGCATTCCGGCGCCTTCCCTTCCTAGTTTGCTTTTGATAATACTCACGCCATATAATTCTTGCACCCGGGAACGCCTACAAGTGGTATAAGCCACGGAACAAAAATGAAAGTGTGGGATTTGGAGAGCACAAACACTTCGGCATTTGGTTACTTTGTTGTATGGGTATGTTTGGTTTCTAGGGACAGTACATCCGAGTCTTGCCTAGCCTTTAATGTCCGCATCTCCTGGATACCAACTTTTGCAAAAACAAATTAGTAGTCTAGAAAAAATCTGGAAAAGCTTTTATATAAAGTTGACCTTCTATTGTACTCGGAAAAAAGAATCGCCAAGGGAAAATCCCTGTTGACTTCAGGGTAGAAAACGATAAATTAAGGCCAAATAGGTGTGTATAGTAACTTGTATATAGCAATAAATTTGTTTTTCCCCTGAATTCAATGGGGGTTTTTCTTTGGTGAAATTTTATATACATGTGCAAAGGACAATCAAGTTTATTAAAAAATCTAGATTTTTTTTACTTTTTCTGTAATTGTTTTTAAAACATTCCCATATAGGGTGTCTAGCAGATCCGATATGAGAGTGGTTTTTCTACACCCACCCTTGGTGCACCCACGGTGCACCCACTCAAAAAACATAGCAAAACATTTAAAAAAATCTGAAACTTTGTAGGAATGGTCATCAACAAATGTTAGAGAGGATTGCAAATTTTCGTGGTCAAATGACATCGAGGAGCTCGGTACAAAAAGGACAAAATTTAGTCGATGCCATTTGACCACTAAACTTGACAAGCCTCTCTAACATTTGTTGATGATCATTCCAGAAAGTTTCAAAATGATTTGGTATGTTTTCTTGTGTGGGTGCACTGAGGATGGGTTCAACCACTACTTTCCCGATCCGGTATACCCCCGTCCAACTTAGAGCATCTCTAACAGATCTGGTATACCCCTGTCCCGCAAAGATCATCTACGGGCATTTGCGGGACGGGTTTTTGAGATCTGTTCCATCTGAGGCCTCGCGGTACCACCAAAAAATTAGTAGCTATGTAAATTCTAGAATTTCAACAAAACGAACAGAATAAAATTATAATATAAATTAAACATATGAATATAAATGGTCCAAAAAGCAATTCACGACACAACAATCTTCTTCATTACAACAAATGTTCAAATTCAAATAATTATTACAACATCAAATGGTTCAAATCACACACAAACACATGAAAATTATTAGATAAAAATAGGAATCTAATTCCCTTCGAGTTGCCAGTGATGCTCAATAAGATATTCCTGGAGTTGGTTGTGTGTAGCACGGCTCTCCATCATCTGGTAGGTGTCAAGAAATGCAGTGATTTCACACGCGTCCCTGGCAGGCTTCACACGGTTACCAACATTGTCATAGTAAAACTCTGAATCCAAATCCGTCTCTTCTTCGATGATTATGTTGTGTAAAATTACACAAGCAGTTATGATGTTTCTGAGGGGTTTCTTATCCGAGAAGCGAGTGGAACCTCAAACAAATATCATTTCGGCAAGCTTCTTGTGCTTCAGCAAATCTTTTGTGTTTCTTGATTTTGGGGTCACTAATGGTCTTCACAAATGTTGACCATGCAGGATAAATACCGTCAGCCACATGGTATGGTCGTGGCCATTGACGATATAGTTGCAAGCCGAAGCTTTTCCACTAGCTAGTTGAGCAAATAGATGAGACTGCTGCAGGACATTTATATTATTAAGAGATCCCGGCAAACCACAGAAACAACGTCAAATCCATAAATCATGTGTGTTGAGTATTATTGTTAGATTGAAAATATAGGATAGACCGAGAAATATTCTGTCTTGCCTTGTACTTCAAAATGACCATATATATATATATATATATATATATATATATATATATATATATATATATATATATATATATATATGCTCACGAGACTCAAGCAATACAACGAACGATTTCATTAAATCCCTCTCTCTTCTTCTAACATGATATTATGCCCACGTCGTCGCCATTCGTCTTCTACGACGTGCGTCTGCTCCGCCGTCTGCGTTGACTCCTATCGGCAACTTCGTCGTACCCAACATCATGCAGCGCAACAGCAGTATGGCGGCCGAGTGCGTCCTCGTACGTGCTCGGTTCCCAGGCTTTGCTAGCTTTGCTCACGTGCATGCACATGTGCAGCTTGCTGTACAAACACATGCTTCCTGGACGCGGAATGCGAGTGGACTTTGGACGCCGAAGCAGCACCGATCTATATCACGCGCCGCGCTCTCGTGGGATCCTGTGCATCTTCATCGACGCACGACCGGTCTGATCAACCGTTGCTTGCGCTTCCGCAGGGATCCACAGAAGGTCATCGACGAGCACGCACGCATCTCCACCAATCGAGTACCAGGCTGCCGTTGTGTCGTTCCATCGGATCGCAGCGTCGTCACCCCGTGATTCTCATTACGGCTGCATCGACCCGCGTGATGTCGCTGTGTCGTCTTTTTGGGTCGTAGTGCCGCTTTGTAGCCCTTTTGGGTCGTAGTGCTACGGTCCGCGGTCTATAGCCGCTTCGAGTATGTCCATTTGAGGCCGTCTCCATGGCTGCAACGACCCTCGCGTTGCCGCTGCGTCTCTCCATCGGGCCATGCGAGCGTGGCACGCGGTCTCTACCGCTGCCTGAGGTCGTCCCCGCGGTTGCACCGACCCGCGCTCAGCCGCTGCACCGCCTCTTCGGGCTGTAGCTCCGCGGCCCGCGGTCCCTACAACTGCCCCAAGATCTTCTGTCCTCGCCCTTACCTGCCCGCCGGTCCACAACCGTCCTCACGCGTCGACTTTTCGTGGTTTGCGCCGCGCCGCTTCCCTTGGCGCGGGAACGCCACCGTCCGCGCCGGTCTTCGTCACGCTATCGGATTCTTCGACTATTTCGAGCATCTCCGCCGCGCCCCTAACCTCGCCGCCGCCGCCGCTCTTCTTTGGTCGCCGCCGCCGCAGCCCGTCCACCCCCTTCGTCTTCGTCCAGCACCAGCTCGTTGCCAGCATCGCCGTCATCTACCTCGACCACTTCATCTACTCCTACAACCACGGGCGACATCGGCCCCGAGCCGATTGGCGCCGCAACCGCCATCGAGTCCTCTGCTGGTCTCTCCGACTTCTCCGACATGGCGTACAACTCATGCAGGTCCCAGTCTACGCATGTCCGGTGCTGGCAACACCTATGTGTGCCTTCATCCACGATGTGTCCCTGGGCCTAGCAAGCCTGGTGCGGCGCTTCGTCAACTTCGTGTTCGTCCGTCTACGCATGCCCGGTGCTGGCAACACCGATGTCTGCCTTCGTCCACGATGTGTCCTCGGGCTTAGCAAACCCGGTGCGATGTGTCGTCAACAACGTCTTCTTCCTGGCGCACCACTACTTCGACACCACTGCACCCATGCTAACTCGGCGCCTCCTTGAGCCCGCGGCTCCACCGCGATATCCTTGACACTGGCTCCCCGACTCAACATTGACCACGGCGTTCTTCGCACGGCTACCTCGACCACGGGTACACCACACCCTCCGCTCTCGGCTACATCGACAAACGGCACAAAGGGCTACCGCCTTGCTTGAGCAACCTTGCCGTTTTCCACTCCAGCCACGACTTCCACAATGCGTCGACCGTTACGACTGTGTGTGTGTGTGGGGGGGGGGGGGTCCGTCGCCTTGCCTTCGGATTCTTCTCCAGTCTCACCGTCCGTGTCTCTGCCATTGTGACTGTGGGGGATGTTGAGTATCATTGTTAGATTGGAAACATAGGATAGACTAGGAAATATTCTGTCTTGCCTTGTACTCCAAGATGACCATGTACTTCTATATATATGCCCACGAGGCTCGAGCAATACAATGAACGATTCCACCAAATCCCTCTCTCTTCTTCTAACAACGTGAAGGCACGGCTTCAAGCACAATGGTGGGTATACGTTTATGGCCTGTGTATTGCCCTGCCCAAGCCACCGCGCGGTTCTTTCACCTCAAATGAATGCAATCAATACTACCTAGCATGTCCGGCCATCTCCTTCCTTCGTTCATCACCATGAGCTTCTTTGTGTCTTCCTCGTTTGGAGTTCGGAGGTACTCTGGGCCAAAAACCCGGATGATTGTCGTCGCAAGGACTTGAAGCATTTCAGTCAAGATTAGTGCTGAATCTGGTCCCTAATAAGAGCCAAATTTCATGGCATTTGTTAACTTGCCTCATTTCGGCCAGTCCAGAGTAATGAATGTAGCTCCGCCACTGCCTTCTCCGGCGCTTGTTGCTGCTTTTCCTTGCTCCCCCGCCAGAGTCACACGACACCAGACGGCCCATGCAAAGACACTCGACAGCTCGTCCTGCATTCCGGTGCCTTCCATTGCCAGTTTGATTTTGATATTACTCACGCCAGACGATCCTTTTAGCCGCCGAACGGCTCATCTTATTACTTATTGTGTCTAGTGTAAGCTACGAAACAAAAATAAATGGTTGTGTGCATCATGATGATGCAGAGGCCACAGTCTTCCCCTTTTCAACAGAAAAATTGGACCAAAAATGCAAGTGTGTGGTTTGGACTATGGAGAGCACAAACACTTTGATTACTTAGATGGGTATGGTTGGTTACCAAGGACAGTACTCCCGAGTCTTGCCTAGCCTTAATGTCTGCCTCTCCTCTCCGGTTCAGTGAACTAAAGTGATAGCCAGAATCCTTAATCGTGTTCTATTAACTTCATTATACAACATGACGGTTGGCGCTAGCTAGTAGCACCTTGAAGTTTAATACCTACACCTCCTTTTGTGAGGCCACCAAGCGCGCATGCTCGTCTATATATACAGAGGTAGCCGAACACACTGTTTTCCTTACTTCTTAGCTCATGTTCACCGCCTCAGTCAATTAAATAAGGTGCGTAGTCCACATTGATAGGGATTAAAAGCAACACATCCAGGGATGCAGAGCCTTGAGAACGGAAGGTGTCAGGAAGAAAAATCCAAGCGTTCACGTGAGATACAGTAAGTCTGTTCATTATCGGCGCACTGTTACATTTGGGTCTGGCTCCGCATGGACATACAGCTATACGTGAGAAGGGAACTCATGGCGCTTCAACAGATTGGATAGCTAGTGTGTCAGAAAACGAGCAGTTCGGCGGCTAATTGGTTTGTCCAATATAGGTGTGCCCCTACTAAATGCTTTTTATTTGTGTTAGAGTATACGAGTAGGACTCGTATTAGACTTGTACTCCAAGTTGGTTTAGCCTAGGTCGGTTATTCTATGCACTATATAAACATTGTAATCCGGCTGTATCTAATCAAGAAATATACGAGTTTACACAACTTTACATGGTATCAGCTATTCGGTCCTAGGGCATGGCCGTCCCACCTCGGCCGCCGCCGCGCGGCTACTTCGAGTGGCGCGCCGCTATGGCCGCTGCTCCACCCCCCACCCAAACAGCTTCCTCTACCTCTCTAACCCTAGCCCCTACAATCCCCACTACAATTTCTTTAGCCGATACAAGCTCAGATGTTATCTCTCTTATCCCAATTACCCTAGACCTTGCAGCCCACAATTACTACCATTGGTGCCACCTCTTCGACATACACCTTGGCCGCTGCAATCTGCGCGCCCACATCGCCGCCGACTCCGTCCCGCGCCTCGATGATCCTCGCTGGGTCAAAGATGACCTCTCCATCATCCAATGGATCTACACGCGCGTGTCTACCGAGATCTTCAATCTTGTCTTCCGCGAGGCCTCTACCGCAGCCGCTCTCTGGGCTGCTCTTCGTCATCTCTTCCAGGACAACGCCGACGCTCGCATCAACACCCTCAACACCGAGATTCGCAACACCGTCCAGGGAGCATCTTCTCTCAGCAACTATTGTCAGCGCCTCCAGACGATGGCCGATGAGCTTCGCGAGTTGGGTGATCCCGTGGGTGATCGTCAGCTCGTCAACATCTTACTCTAAGGGCTCGGTGATGAGTTCAGGACGCAAGCTGCCTTCATACCTCTCATACGGCCTTATCCCTCCTTTGCCGACGTGCGCTCCCTACTTCAGTCCGCCGCCGATGCGATTGCACGCAAGGAATCTTGGCCCCAGGTCTTCGCTGCCTCGCCATGGCCTCTTCACCCTCCTGCCGTGGCAACGCAAACTGGCCAAATCTCTGCCACGGCAGCGCAACCTGGCCAAAACTCTGCTGCGGCAGCCTCGGCGGCACCACCACCTCCCGTGTACCCACCCCCTGGATGGCGCCCGAGTCCGAACTACCGCGGGAAGAACCCCATGTACTTCCCCCCCGCGGCCTACCTCGGCGCCTCGACCTGCAGCACCGCCTCCAGCTCCTCCCACTGGTGCCTCGACATCAACATCGGCCTCTCCAGCCTGGCATCCTCCTCATGATCCATGGACAGGTCTGGTCCAGGCGTGGTCCATGCCGTGGTCTGCACCCTCTCCCGTCGGCGCCCCTCCCGCATATTCAGGTGCATGGCAGCCGGGGATGTGCCCACACACTGGCACTCCTGATTTTCTCGGTGTTCGTCCACCTGCTCAGGCCTATTATGCCGCCCCCACTATGGCTCCTTTTGCTGCTGCCCCACCTATACAGTACGGTGCTCCCATGTCAACTCCAGTCTACCATACTGATCATTCAGGAGTCTACTACCAGCCGATGCAGCTCCCCACGTATGCGGCAACACCACCTGCGCCCGCACCTGCACCACCACCAGCGCCGCCCTCTACCAACGTCACGAGCTGGGATCAAGCTGCGTTTCTCCAGGCCATGAACAATTTTGCTGCACAAGGTAACACAGGTACTGCTTGGATCTTTGATTCTGGTGCATCTAGTCACATGTCTTCATCTAATAATATGTTGTCAAATTGCACTCCATCCTATTTTTCTTCTATAATGCTTGGTGATGGTTCCTCCACTCCTATTTCATGTGTTGGTCACACTCAACTCCCATCTACCACCAAGCCACTTCTTCTTAGTGATGTCTTAGTTGCACCAGCACTTATCAAAAATTTAATTTTTGTTCGTCGCTTCACCACTGATAATCATGTCTCTGTCGAGTTTGATCCCTTTGGTCTCTCTGTGAAGGATTTCAACACCAAGACGGAGATCGCACGCTTCGATAGCTCCGGCGACCTCTACTCCATCCACGGTGCTCCCACTGCTGCGCTTCCTTCTACCATGCTTGCTACGGTGGATCTTTGGCATCAGCGTTTAGGTCATCCCAATAGTGCCACACTGTCGTCCATACTTAGTGATTTTTCTATTCCATGTAATAAAGAACCTCATA
The DNA here is from genome assembly GCF_003073215.2 of Triticum urartu. Lineage (NCBI taxonomy): Eukaryota > Viridiplantae > Streptophyta > Magnoliopsida > Poales > Poaceae > Triticum > Triticum urartu. Next base: position 17,060 of record NW_024116072.1, on the reverse strand, counting down.
ATTCCTCTCTATGTATTTCATGTCAACAAGGAAAACATGTTAGGTTACCTTTTAGTTCTTCTAGCTCTTCTAGTACGTTTCCCTTTGAGCTTCTTCATTGTGATCTGTGGACCTCTCCAATTTTAAGCACTTCTGGTTTTAAATATTATCTTGTTATTCTAGATGATTACACATATTTTATATGGACTTTTCCTCTAAAAAATAAATCTGACGCACATACTGTTTTTACTAACTTTCAACATTATGTAGCTACTCATTTCCTTCTTCCTATTCATTTTATACAATGTGATAATGGTAAAGAATTTAATAATATTGCAAATCGAAACCTTTTCCTCAAACACGGCATTCTCCTTCGGTTCTCATGTCCATACACCTCACCACAAAATGGCAAAGCTGAATGCTCTCTTCGCACAATCAATGATACTATTAGAACACTTCTTATCCAGGCATCAATGCCACCCAATTTCTGGGCTGAAGCACTGCGTACTGCCACTTATCTTTTGAATATTCGCCCATCCAGTGTAAATCCTAAAACAACTCCCTTTTACTCTCTTTTTCTTTCTCACCCTAACTATAATGAGCTACGAGTCTTCGGTTGTCTTTGCTTTCCCAACATCTACGCCACAACAACTAATAAGCTGTCCCCACGATCTCTTCCGTGTGTTTTCTTAGGATACTCTGATGAACACAAAGGCTATCGGTGTCTTGATCTTGTTTCTGGTCGCGTACATATATCTCGTCATGTAACTTTCGATGAAACGGTTTTTCCTTTCTCTACTACCTCAATAGACAACAAACCCAAATCTGCATCCAAACCATCTCATTCTCTCTAAATCCCCTATTTTTACTCATCTCATACCTGATAATCCTGCCGCGGCAGCCAATCTGCCTCTTTCCTCTGCCGCGGCAGCGCCTCCACCTTCTCCTGTCGCCATGTCGACCTCTCCCGCGGCAGCGGATTTGCCGTTTTACTCTGCCGCGGTAGCGCCCCCATCACCCCCATCTCCCGCCATCGCCACGCCACTCTCTGTCGCGACAGATTTCTCTGCCGCGGAAGACTCGCCCATGTCCGCACCCTCCGCTGCGCCGGACAACTCTCCCTCTCCGCCACCACCAATTCTACCACCCAATCTCGTCCCTGTTCCTGCTCCTATCAATGACCACACTATGCGCACCCGTGCCAAATCATGTTTTTCTCAACCAATTAAGAAGCTTAATTTGCATGTAACCACTAATCTCTCTCCTATTCCTAAAACTTACAAATTTGCTCTTCTCGATCCTAACTGGGCCGCTACCATGCGTGATGAATACAATGCTCTTCTCTCCAACAACACCTGGCATCTGGTTCCCCGTCCTCCTAATGCAAATATTGTCTCTGGTAAATGGGTCTTTCGTCAAAAATTTAACTCTGACGATAGTCTTTCTAGGTATAAAGCTCGTTGGGTTTGTCGTGGCTTCTCTCAACAACACGGTATAGATTATGATGAGACGTTTTCTCCTGTCATAAAACCTAGCACTATTCGAACTATTCTTAGCATAGCGGTCTCATCAACATGGCCAATCCATCAATTAGACGTTAAAAATGCTTTTCTTCACGGCTCTCTTCATGAAACTGTATATTGTCAACAACCCTTAGGTTTCGAGGATTCTACATCTCCCAATCATGTTTGTCTTCTTCAAAAATCTCTCTATGGCCTTAAACAAGCTCCCCGTGCATGGTTTCAACGCTTCTCTAGCTTCCTTCAAACTATAGGTTTTTCGCCTTCTCGTTCAGACTATTCTCTTTTTGTTTATCATTATAACAACCACGTTGTATATCTTCTTCTTTATGTAGATGATATTGTTCTTATAGCCTCTTCTACTGACTTTCTTCAACACATTATCTCACTTCTCCAGCACGAATTTTCCATGACTGATTTAGGTTCTCTCCATCATTTTTTGGGTATTGCTGTCACACGTGATCATAAGGGTCTTTTTCTTTCTCAACGTCAGTATTCTATTGAACTTTTAAACAAGGCCGGTATGTTAGATTGTCAACCCTCTCGCACACCTGTAGATACCAATTCTAAACTCTCCTCCGATGGTGAAACTTTTTCTGATCCCACACTTTATCGTAGTTTAACTGGTGCTCTTCAGTATCTCACACTTACTCGTCCTGAACTATCCTATGCTGTACAACAAGCCTGTCTTTTTATGCATGATCCTCGTGTCCCACATTATAATCATGTCAAACGAATCCTTCGGTATGTCAAAGGAACTCTCGATCACGGTCTCCACATAAATTCATCTTCACCTGCATCATTGACAGCTTATTCGGATGCTGACTGGGCTGGTTGTCCAGACACTCGTCGATCCACTTCAGGATACTGTGTTTATCTTGGTAACAATCTTATGTCTTGGTCCTCGAAGCGCCAGCTTACGGTCTCTCGTTCGTCGGCTGAGGCGGAGTACAGGACTGTTGCACATGCAGTTGCGGAGACAGTTTGGTTGCGCCAATTACTTGAGGAACTTCATCAACCTCTTCATCAGGCCACGGTGGTTTACTGTGATAATATTTCTGCAGTCTATATGTCAGGCAATCCAGTGCAGCATCGACGCACCAAGCATATTGAGATCGACATCCACTTTGTTCGTGAGAAAGTTGCTTTGGGACAAGTCCGTGTTCTTCATGTTCCTACCACGGCACAGTTCGCTGATATCTTCACCAAGGGGCTTGCAACCGCGCCATTTACAGATATTCGATCCAGTCTCAACGTCATCAAGCCTCCCGTTGACACTGCGGGGGGATGTTAGAGTATACGAGTAGGACTCGTATTAGACTTGTACTCCAAGTTGGTTTGGCCTAGGTCGGTTATCCTATGCACTATATAAACATTGTAATCCGCCTGTATCCAATCAAGCAATATACAAGTTTACACAACTTTACAATTTGTATTGTGGTGACAATGTCATGGCGGCCACGAGGAGCATTATCAATTCCGTTTTTGCTTTGCGGTCATCAGACTTGCACCATGTAATCAAGGCTGCAGGTGGTTTTGTGTCAGTGGAATACTAGTGCACGTGACGACAGTGGCGGAGCATGACACACAAGAAAGGAGGTGCCGATGCTGGACAAAGAACCTTCCCTGAAGAAAAAGATGCTACCCACAGTTGTGTTTCTCAAAAAAAAAAAACAAATACTAATCCGTGCCGCTGCGCTCAATGGACATCAAGAGCGCACGCAATACATGATAAAAAGCTCACACCATAAAGCAAGTAATTAGCATTTTGTGTCACCATTACACTACGAAAAAGAAAAGTGCATGTTTCTCATCCCATCGTGCTGCCTACTTTACACAAATTAGTCAAGAAAGAATAAGCACATGCATTTATTTGGGCTTAATAAAAATTTAAAAAGCCGTAACTTTTGATTCAAGTATCGGAATTCAGTTTCGTTTTCACCGTTGGATTTCTTGCGACGAGTTCTTCAAAACTAGATCCCATATGAACATGTTTCGACAAGCTTTCTGTTTTGAGCAACTTTGGGTGCTAAAGAGGCAACTTTAGTGCTATAGGAAAGCAACTTCTTTTTAGTTTGCCTACTATGATTGCCTATCAATGAAAATTCATTATAAGCTGCCTCACATGACTTTTCTGTTCACTAAATTCACATATAGGTCGTTCCCAAATGCTTATTAGTGCAACTGCAATATTTGGAGACGTCGAGCGCACCCTCCCACGCCAATCGATTTGGCACCAATCACGCGCAGGTGGTTTCCTGTCTGGTATGGCGACCGAAGGTATGGTGAGGCCCATTCCAAAAAACAGAAAAGAGATAACCACTGCAGTGCGTGGAAGAGCCGCGCCCACCCCCACCCAATTTTTATGTTGGTTACCGTCGAAGAGATGATGGGAGAAAGGGGAGGGGATTCACTCACGCCTCACCATGATTCTCCATCGGAGGGTGGCAGCAGGTGACCTCGGCAACCACACAAATCACGGTTGGATTTCGGTAAAACTACCACACAACAAAAGCAACAAAAACACACAAAAAAAGATACTTGGATCCCCTTTTTTATGCACAATACATGAAAGATAACGCAGTTGCCTAAAGCCATGTATCCGATCGCCCAATCCTCATGAACAGAAACATTAGCAAGACCACGATTTGGCTAATATCTAAAGGTTTTAAATACCTTCCAATTAATGTTTGTGTCACAGTGGTGTGTCAAAAACCAATGGTATGATCGTAAACACTTGACGAATGATCATAGAGGGTGGCGGGGTGCAGCTGGTCATGGGGACATAACTTAAACCATGAAGTTTCTTTGATGGGATTAAGTTTATCTGTGAACCCCTAAAAAACGAACATGTGTATGTTCGTTATCATTTTTTCAGGTGTCATAGTTGCCCACAATCAACTATACAATTGCCCAGAACCATGTATCCAGATGCCCAATCCTCATGAACAGAAACATTACCAAGTTCATAATTTGGCTAATATATAAAGGTTTTAGATACCTATCAATTATGATTGTGTCATTGAGATGCATCAAGAATTTTATCTCCTCGGGGTGGGATCCCTTGGCACAGGGCCGTACATGAGCATGTGCAACAGGAGCGACCGAACAGGGCCCCCAGCACTAGAGGGGCCTCATTTTTTGATTAATCACGGTGTTAAACTGAAGCATTAGGTACTACAATAAATTGTTCACCAAGCCAGCCTACGCATATCTCTCAGTCTCATAGCTCTTCCAAAATATCATGGTAACTAAAAAAAGCAGATTATGTACGTGCTACGGAACCTTGTGCTTCCAATTGGTGTGTATGTAAAAAACTACACCGGCTGAAAAAAATATGATGGTTTTTCTTTGTCACATAGGGCCTAATTTTGATTTGCTCAGGGCCTCCAATTTCCCCGGTACGGCCGTGCCTTGGCATGATCGTATATACTTGGTGAAATGATCATAGAGGGGGAGCGGTGTGACTTGGTCATGGGGATATAACTAAAACCACGAAGTGTTTTTAGGGGATTAAGTTTATCGGTGACCCCCTTCAAAAATGAACATGTACATGTTCTTTATCCCTTTTTTCAGGTCACGGTTGCATACAATCAATGATACACTTGTCTAAAACCATGTATCCAGTTGCCCACAATCAATCATACAGTTATCTGAAACCATGTATCTAGTTGCCCACAATACATCATACAATTGTCTAAAACCATGTATCCGGTTGCCCACAATCAATCATACAGTTGTCTAAAACCATGCATTCAGTTACCCAATCCTCATGAACAGAAACATTACCAAGACCATAATTTAGCAAAATGCATTGATATACATAGTGCAATGAATTCACTTATATGTACCACTAAAGGTGCCTCATATTCTTTGTGTGGTTTTCTCATTTTTATACAAACCAACCTAATAGGCAGTCCATTTTCTCATATGTAGCACTAAAGATAATACACCATACATTTTCTCATATTTTTGTGTGATTTTCTGATTTTCTCATCCAGGGAGTAAAAACATCACATGCAGTGATGCAGAGCCATGAGAACGGAAGGCGTCGGGAAGAAAAAACCAAGCTCTGACTAGGAATATGGTAAGTATGTTCATTGTTGGCGCACTGTTACATTTGGGTCTGGTTGCGCATCGACATACAGCCATTACAGCTATACGTGAGAAGGGAAGTAGTGGCGCTTCAATAGATTGGATAGCTAAATGTCATGGCGGCCGCGAGCAGCATTATCAATTCCATTTTTGCTTGGGGTCATCCAGATCCAGACTTGCACGATGTAATCAAGGCCACGATACTGGCGGAGCGTGACACACAAGAAAGGAGGGGCGGATGCTAGGCAATCATGCAACGAAATTTTCTGACCGGGACATATGGAAAAAGAAATAAAGGGCTAGAAGAAAAATCTAGTCTAGGAAACAAACTCGAGAAGAAAGGATGCGAACCAGCCAGGCACTGTGGGCTGACAGGCCAAACAAACGGGAATCCATTTTTTTTATAGTGAAACAAAAACAAACGTGGCTGCTGAGCTCCTTCTAGCGCCCACGCGACTCCTGTTATGGGCCCGGCCCACGAACACGCAGCGGTCCAATGTATGCGCGCAAAAAAAGGAAAAAATTGTGGCGCTGCTGTGGAATCGAACCCGTGCGCGACAAAGCTTGAGAACAAAATACTGTAGCCACATAGATTTTTGAATTATTTGAAAACATTTAGAAAAACATGATTTATTTTGAACAACAATATGAAATGTTTTTGAAAGTTCACAGATTTTATAAAGAATCACGAATAAAAAAAGTTCATCGGTTTTAAAAAAAAGTTCATGAACTTAAAAAAATTCATAGAATTTTAAAAAAAGTTCACCGACTTCAAAAAAAGTTCATTGAATCGAAAAAAAGTTAATCGATTTTGAAAAAAAAGTTCACTGATTTTAGTAAATGTTCATCGAATTGGAAAAAAATTCATCATTTTTGAAAAAGAGTTCACCGATTTTAGTAAATGTTTATCCTATTAGAAAAAAGTTCATCAAATTGGAAAAAAGTTCACCGATTTTAGTAAATGTTTATCTTATTAGAAAAAAGTTCATCGAATTTGAAATAAGTTCATCGATTTTGAGAAAAAGTTCACTGATTTTGAAAAATGTTCATCCAATTAAAGAAAAGTTCATCGAATTTGAAAAACTTTTCATAATATTCGGCAAACTTTTTGCATCGAATTAGAAAAATGAAAAATAAAAAGAGGAAAGAAAACAAAAAAGAAAAAGGAAAATGAAAACGGAAAAAGAAAAAGAAAACGAAAAAAGATAAAGATAAAGAAAAAATGAAAACGAAAAAAGAAAAAGAAAAATAAAAGAAGATGCGGTGCATTGTCATAGTAGGTGAATTGGCTGGCGTGGTTAGCATGTCTTGCACCGAACCTCGAAGGTGCGGGTTCAAATCCGGCACAACACCATTTTTTGCAGACTTTTACAAAGGAAAGAAAATGAGAAATGGGCGGAATGGGGGGTGTGCGCCCTGTACCGTTCGTTCAAGCGGCTACAACACCCATTGACCCATATGGGGGCAAGAAAGAAAAATTACAGCGAGTACTCACTACATTGCCAACCTTCGACTAGTCCAGCTCCTCAGGAAAGCCTGGCTACCCTCCAGTTCACCCCTTCATCTTTGATTGCGCGCAGAACCTTGGTAGCCGCAGGAACCGCGCCATTGAAGACTATATCGTTTTGGTGCGACCAAATGCTCAAGAGCACCAACTGTATCGCTGCTCTGCTACCTTAGAAAGGACTCCTGTGTCCCCCTTGGCTGTCCACCACAGCACCAGTTCGGTGTCTTCCTTCGGTATCCATGCTTGCGTATTCCACTGCGTTAGGACCAGGGCTGGTCCCGAGATTTTGGAGGCCCGGGGCGAAAGTAACATTCGGGGCCCCTTAAAATAATCATCATAACAATAATAATTATTTTAATTTTACACGGAATGTTACCAATAAATACTTAACTACATCCAAAATCCATATTCATATAATAACTTATGCACATGATTATCTTCAAATTTTCTTGTAACATTCTTTGATGCAAAGTCGTTTATGATTGTGACGATGTCAATCTCATCTTTAAGCTCTATTGGGCCATTGTTTATGCCAAATGGTCCTTCAATAATTTCAAGTTTGAAAAGCTTCTTTTAGCTGATGCGAAAATCACATGCACAGTAAATCCAAATAAATCTTTACATACCATGAGTTTTTTAAACCCTTTCTTCAATGAAGTGATTCATATCAACCAAAACAAACAAATATTTAACATGAAAATCTTTCTCACCTTCTAGAATTTCTTCTTGGTCAACTACTTTTATCAAGCTGTTTCTTCCCTCATAGCACTAAACTTTGCTTGAAATTGTCGGGAATAGTAATATGATGTACCTCAGATTGATTGGATCGGGGCAATGATGTGATGTGGATGTCTAGTGGCAGGTGCTCGGCGATGCATGGGTGCGCCAACTCCATCAGTGTCAATTTTTTGGAGCCAAGCGATGTTCATGTTGCGTCTTCGCTGTGTACAGCGACTTGAGACCAGCCAGCCCTCTGCGACTTGGGATCTGATGTCTGGAACAAGGGAACAGAAAATAGGAAATTTGGGATGAACATATAGCGCACGATCTTTTTTCTTTAAGAAATTTAAGGACAATGTTTCACGATCGTAAGGAATAAGGAAAGAGAAACGTGCTGTCAAAAAAAGGAAAGAGAACGGGGACGACGTGATTTACATGCGTACGCTGATCTTTTTTTCCTCGCGATCTGATTTACGTGATTTACGTGCCTGCCATCCCTTGCTAAGCTACTTCTTTTTTTTTCAACAAGAAGCTATGGGCTACTGTACCTTTATATATACATCATACCTGGAAGGGAGCCCCTGGATCTTGGGGGCCCGGGGCGGCCGCCCACTGCCCCCCCTCAGGGCCGACCCTGGTTAGGACCTCTGTCCATACCTGCCTTGCCAGCACACATCCAAGCAGCAAATGCTGTAGCGTTTCAGACTCCTGGTCGCGGAATGGGCAGGCCGCCGGCGCTGGCATTCCTCGCTTTGTCAAGCGGTCTGCAGTCCAACATCGATTTCGCTACACTGTTACATTGGGCCTGGCTTCGCTGGGACCTACAGCAGCAGTGTGTGAGAGGGGGCCCCATCGTCGCTTCTTGTGATGAGCTAACTCGTGTGTCAGCATGTGTGATTAGCTCGCTAGTGGGTCCTGTGACGCATGTGGTGACAGCATGTTCCATCGACGAAGGCGGGCCCAAGACCCACCAGCTTGCTACTGTGGGCCTTCTCTGGTGCATGTTGCTGCTCCTGCACCTGAAATGCATGACCCGGCTCATGCAAAGCACTCAGTGGCTCGACCTGCATTCCCATGCCTTCCATTACTAGTTTGTTTTTGATAGCACTCATATCAGACGATCCTTGCACTTTACAAACGCTTAGTCGTGGTATAAGCTATGGAACAAAAATGCAAGTGTGCGGTTTGGAGAGCGCAAACACTTTGCCAATTTGGTTACTTGTATGGGTATGGTTGGTTACTAGGGACAGTACTCCTGAGTCTTTCCTAGCACCATAGCCGAGTCATCGTGGAAATAGAAACGTTTGAGGACATGGCGGCATTCTGTTTTGAATTTCAGTGGACAGCTGGACGATGGGTGCCGGTAAGTTCTTGAGTTAAATACCAACAAATTCTTTTGCGAGGCCACCTTGCTGTTCGTAAACTTACCTCTTCGAGTCTATTCTAGCACAGAGTGAATGGTTCTATAATGGCATGATACAAGAAGCGTACCCAAGCAAACACTACAAAAAATCAAAGTTGTCGTGTATCTGAATGTAATCCGAGTGTAAAAACACGGGTACTCGTCTTATAAGACTATAAGCTGAGGCTCAGGAGAAGAAAGACGCCAAACAAAGTGACCGTGGCTTAGATAATCATAAGCCGAGCGTGGCAAAAAGATGCTTGGCATATACTGTACCATAGAAAGGAGCTCGGCTTGCACAACCATCTCGGCATAGTTTTGGTGTGGCCTATAAGCAAAGTGTGGGACCGATAAGGCTCTTCTTATATTTTATAAATATTTCATTTTTAAAAACAACGAGACGTAATAAGATCCCTGATATACGACACTCGGCTTACACTTAGCATATTTTTTACAAAAACTATTTCTTGAGCCGCATGATGCCAGACGATCTTTTTAACTCCCGAACGGCCCGTATTGAAATGAATGGTTGTGTGCATCATGATGATGCAGAGGTCGGGGCCTCCCCCCCTTTCAACAGAAAAAATGGAGCAAATATGGAAGTGTGGGTTTGGACTTTGGAGAGCACAAACACTTTGACACTTTGGTTACTTGTATGGACACGCTTGGCTACCAAGGACAGTACTCCCGGGTCTTGCCTAGCCTTAATGTCTGCATCTCCTCTCCAGTTCAAGTGATAGCCGGAGTCCTTGATCGTTTGGGAGTATTAACTTCAGTGAACAACATGACGGTTTGCGCTAGCTAGTGGGCAGTAGCTCCTTGGAGTTAAATACCAACACCTCCTTTTGTGAGGCCACCAAGCGCGCATGCTCATCTATATATGCAGAGCTAGTCAAACACTCAGTTCCCCTTACTTCTTAGCTCATGTTCACTTTTTGCATCAGTCAATTAAACTAGCTGTGTAATCCACGTCGATAGGGATTAAAAACAACACACATCCAATGATGTAGAGCCTTGGGAATGAAAGGCATCGGGAAGAAAAATCCAAGCGTTGGGATAGAATATAGTCGGTCTTATTCATTATCAGCACACTGTTACATTGGGCCTGGCTGCGCTGGGACATACAGCAGCAGTGGGTGAGAGGGGGCCTCATCGCCGCTTCTTGTGATTAGCTAGCTAGTGTGTCTGCATGGGTGATCAGTCAGCTAGTTTTTTTTTGAGTCTAAACACACTTTATTATTCAAATAAGTTCATAGGGATACAATGAATGTCTGGTGGGTTTATAAGCCACAAATGGCGCCCGAGATCCAGACCGAAAGCGTGCTTAGCGAGACTATGCGCCTCAATATTGGTGGATCTACCTTCGAAGATGAAGGTACATTGATGAAAGTCTCTTGATGTTTCACTAATCTCTTTGACGATGCTAGCATACGTCCCTCCCGTACCATTCTTGATGTCGTCTGCTACTCCCTGGCAGTCAGTAGCCACAATGAAATCGGACAGGGCCAAGTCTGAAGCTAGTGCTAGCGCCTCCCGGCAAGCCAGTGCTTCGAGAGTTGCGGGCTCCGTGACCCCCTGTATTTTGATTACTGATGCACCCAAAAACTGGCCATAGGAGTCTCTGCAGATTGCGCTGAACGAGCCATGCAGGTTGTCTCTCGAGACCGCTCCATCAACTCTTATCTTCGCGAACCCCGGCGGTGGAGAGATCCACCTCTGCCTTGGTTGTACAACATTCGAAGCTGAATGCGGAGCACTCTTCTTCGGTTTGCAGTCCTCCAACTCTCTGGTGTATCTCATGATGAAGTTATGCGTGCTCAGAGGACTTTGGAAGATGTTTTCATGGAGTGCCTGCCGACGAGCATACCAGAGAGCCCACATGGTAACTGCTACTTGGGTGAATTCAACTGAAGACAGTGTGTCCAAAAGGGAGAACAGCCAACGTCTTGCATCCGGCTCATGGGTGCTGTTTATAGCTTCAACCAAGTCATGATCTTGCAATGCCCATACACATCGAGCAACTGTGCAATGGAGCAAAGAGTGTTGCCATGAGTCTTCAGAGCCGCACAAACCACATCTCGTAGTGGTTGACATGTTCCGATGGTGAAGGACATCAGCTGTGGGGACCGACTGTTGTGCTAGCCGGCATAGGAAGATTTTAACTTTTGATGGTACATCCACTTTCCACAGTCTCTCCCAGGACTTGGTTTCTCTGGCAGTATCTGACGAGTGGCCTCTCCCCTCAAGCCAGGCTTCTCTCCTCATCTTTGTTTCAACAAGCATACGGTAAGCCGAACGGACTGTGAATGCGCCGTTCTTCTCATGTACCCATGACCAAAAATCCTCTATATGCCTCGTACACAAAGGTATCGACATAATTGCTTGTGCATCGGTGGGCAAGAAGATCTGCGAAACTGCAGCTCGGTCCCATTCTGCGCTAGGCAGGATAAGATCACTAACCCATTGAGGTGGATTAGCAGTCAGACTAGCAATAGGTCGCATATTTGCTGGTCTCGGGATCCAGTTCTGATCCCATATGTGTGTCGTGAGTCCATCACCAATGCGTTTTATGATGCCCTGCTTAAGAACATCGCGACCCTCGATTATAGCCCGCCAAATTTGAGAAGGAGCCGACCCAATCTCTGCATTCAAGATATCAACTCCTGGGTGGTATTTGGCCCTCAGAACTCGTGCGCTAAGTGAGTCTGGGTCCGTTAAGATTCTCCATGCTTGTCTTGCCAGGAGAGCTAGGTTAAAAAGCTCGATATCCCGAAATCCAAGACCTCCAGAATATTTTGGTCTGGTCATTGTGCTCCATGAGACCCAATTTGGCTTCCTTTTCCCTTCTTTGCACCCCCACCAAAACTTTCTGATCAGAGAGTTAATATGCTCACAGAGACCACGCGGCAGTTTAAAGCACGACATGGAGTAAACTGGGACGGCCTGAGCCACATCAAAACCTCTTTGCCACCTGCAGATAAGAGTTTTTCCATCCATCCCTTAACCTTATTCCAGACTCTATCCTTTAAGAACTTGAAAGCTCCATTCTTGCAACTACCCACATCTGTCGGCATTCCCAGATATCTATCTGAAAGTGACTCGTTTGTAATATTAAGTGCGTTCTTTACCTCGGTTTTGAGAAGGGAGGGGCAGCCCTTGCTGAAGAACACCGAGGATTTTGATAGATTGATCCTTTGTCCAGAGGCATTACAATAATTTTCCATCAAGGAAGACAACTGGTTTGCTCCATAAGAATTGGCTTTGACAAACAGCAGGCTATCATCTGCAAAAAGCAAGTGGCTCACCGGTGGCGCCGACGGAGCAACTCGGATTCCATTGAGGCTCGATGATTCATCTTGGGTTTTTAAAAGGCACGAAAGGCCCTCCGCTGCCAGCAAAAACAGGTATGGAGAAATTGGGTCTCCCTGTCGGATTCCCCTTGAAGGGAGAAATTCCTCTAGCTTACTACCATTGAAAAGAATTGAAAATTTTACCGAGGTTACCATGCGCATGATTGTAGCCACCCATGAAGGGGCAAATCCCAACTTGGTCATAATAGCTTGAAGATAGTTCCACTTGACGCGGTCATATGCTTTCATCATGTCCAACTTAACTGCACAATATCTGTTCTTTTTGGCTTTGTTTCGCTTCATGAAGTGTAAACACTCATAGGCTGTTATAATATTATCTGTAATCAGCCGTCCAGGAACGAAAGCCGACTGCTCCTCTGAGATTATATCAGGTAAGATCTGTTTTAATCTGTTAGACAACACTTTTGAAGCAATCTTGTATATGACGTTGCAAAGACTAATTGGCCTGAACTGAGATAAATAAGTAGGTTCCTTCACCTGTGGTATTAAAACTAGAATCGTTTCATTGATTACCTCCGGGCTTTCTTCTCCTCGTAGGATGCGCAAGACCACATTCGTTACCTTCACTCCACATAGTTCCCAGTGCCTCTGAAAAAATGGGCCGGGTATCCATCCGGCCCCGGGGCCTTGGTTGGGTACATTTGGAAAAGGGCCTTTTTCACCTCATCACCGGTGTAGGGCGCGGTCAGGAGCATGTTCATCGCATTAGTAACCTTCACTAGGACTGCATTCAGCACAGTATCCATCCCCGTCGTGCCTTCTGAAGCAAACAGGTTTTTGTAGAACTCATTTGTATGTGATGCCATCTCTACGGGATCGTTCGTAGTCGTTCCATCCAACCTCTCTAGATTTTTTTTATGGTGTTCTTTCGTCAACGAAGGCTAGCTCGCCGTTGGAAGAACTTGATATTTTTGTCCCCCGCCGTAAGCCAATCCACACGCGATCTCTGTCTCTGTTTAATCTCCTCCATGTGGTAGAGCTCCACCGGCTTATCCGCAATTTTCGTCTCTTCATGTGATGGTGAGATCCTCTGGGGGTCGTTCTGCAAAATGGCCAGCTCCCTTTTCAGCCTTTTGATTTCCTTGCCCACTTGTCCGATCGTATCTGCACTCCATTGCCTCAACGAGGCCGACAAGTCCCCCAATTTTTTACTCATCTGCGTTACTGTTTGTCCATCTGGTGACCCCGTCCACATCGCTTCGAGAGACGAGCCAAAATCCTCATTTCTTTCCCAATACACCTCGTATCTGAATAATTTTGTCTGGAGTTGGACAGGGTTAGCAGGTTCCAATTGCACTCTGATCGGACAATGGTCCGAAGAAGCTGCCGTTTCGTGAGTAAGATTAGCATGCGGGAACCTAGAAGACCAATCCATATTAGATACAGCTCGGTCAAGGCGTACCCTGCAATACCCGCCTCCTGTAATTTTCTTCTCAAAGGTCCATGGTTTGCCTTGATAACCGATATCAGCCAGAGCACATACGTCCAAGGCTTCCCTGAAAGCTTGTGTTTGTGTATGCCTTCGCTGCCCCGTACCTACATGCTCGTGTGGGTGAAGGACTTCATTAAAATCACCAATACATAACCACGGTAGATCATTTACTGACACGAGCGACTTAAGCAAATCCCACGTTCTGTATCTCTCCCCAACTTGTGCTTCACCATACACACACGTAAGCCTCCATTCGCTCTGGTCTGAGCTAGAAACTGTTGCATCAACATGGTACTCAGAGTAACCAAAAACATCAAGATTTATTCCATCATTCCAGAACAATCCAATTCCGCCACTGCGGCCTGAACTACCAACAGCATACGAATGATTAAAACCTAAAGTAGCAGCAAGATTTTCGACACGTGCCTTAGATACTTGTGTTTCTACGATACATAGCACTGTCGGGGCAAATTGCTTCGCTAGGTCGCGAAGCTCTCGAATTGTTGCAGCTTTGCCCGCACCGCGACAATTCCAACATATGATACTCATTGTGCCCGGCGATCCTCCACACGGGAGGTCGCCGATTTTGCATCTTGTGGTTTCTCTTGAGCAGCGTTCTTCTTCAGGCTATTCATGTCAAAGCTAACCCGGGTTCTCTTTGGGTCCTGCTTTGAGGATGGACTTGCAGGCACTACTGGAGGAGGTAAGGCTAATGCACTTGATGTTGCAAGGGGGGGAGCAGACTTGGCTCCTTCCGATCCAGCCAAACGCTTCCTGTTATCTTCCACCTCCGCCATGACCGCATCAGGATCATTTTCTCCTGGCAGCTCTGGGTCTACTGCACCCGTGTTGCCTTGCTCATTTCCCCGTCCAGATGAGCGCCCACCACGACGACCGCCACGACGTCCTCGTCCACGGCCAGCCCCTGGACCTGCACCAACACGCATATTCCAGTCCGCTCTGAGATCTTTAAAGTGCAGCGCAGAGGGGGGATGGATTCCATTGCCATGCTCCTTGTAGACATGTCCAAGGTGCCCACATACCGCACACCAGTCCGGCAGGCGTTCATACTTCACACGATAAATTTGTCGCTTTCCATCACGGACCATGTTGACCGCGTTTTTTAGAGGCTTGTGGACGTTGATCTTGACCTAGACCCGATAAAAATTCCCGGCAAAGTCTTGTGTCATGGTTTCCGTGAACAGGACTTCACCAACTCTTGCCGCTAGGGGCTGAACAAGATGTGCATAGAGATCAGGCACATCATGGATCTGAATCCAGATATTGAGACTGTCAAGGTTGACCTCGGTTGGCTTCATGATTCCATCATATGGGGTAATGATGACCGCATGACCTCTGAAGTTCCATGGCCCTTCCTGCATCACCCGTTCCCAATCACCAAGGCATTGGAAACGCAGGGTATAGAGGTTATCCTCGAGGGGACGAAACTTGACTTCGTGAGCCAGATCCCAGGCCGCCCTCATGTTCTTGAAGAACCAGTATTGGCTGTAAGGCTTATCGATATGAACCCTAGCCACCGCTGTCCACCTAGTTGCCTCGGCTGGCGCTTCCTTCTCATTCAAGACGACATCGTCGAGGTCCTCCTCACGGAGACCCAACTCAGCCATCATCTTCTCTACCTCAGACGCGGAGGACGAGCCAGACGCTCCCGTCGATCCCATCTCCGCAAAACTAGAACCCTAGTCCGAGGTAAACACGATCGGACTTTTGAATCTAGCCCAAACTCTCCTTGCGCCACCAGGGGATCAATCAAAGCCGGGTAGTGATGCCAGGATCACCCCGTCGTCGGCCCGAATCGAAAGCTTGGGGCGATTGGAGGAGGGAAGGTGAAGGCCTCAACGGTGGCGAAAAAGTCGCCGCCGGGAGAAAAGAAACCCGCCGCCGGGAGAAAAGAAACCCTAGCGTTCGTAGGGAAAAGGACGTCTGTGTGTCAGCTACTGGAGTATGTGATGCGTGTGGTGTCAGCAGGTTCCATCGAGAAGGCGGGCCCAAGACCCACCGGCTAGCTGCCACGGGCCTTCTTCAATGTGTGGTGCTGCCAAACCGATTTTGGGCGGCCCATGCAAAGCACTTGACAGCTCGACCTGCATTTCGGTGCCTCCATTTCTTGGTTGCTTTTGATATTATTAGTTACGCCACACGATCCTTGCACTCGCGAGGGCCTACTCGTGGTATAAGCTACGGAACAAAAATGAAAATGTGCGGTTTGAAGAGCGCAAACTGGAAATCTGTTGGTGCTCCCGGAAACACGCGCTCCTACGCGTGAATATAATTTTTGAATTGTCAAAAAAAATTCCACCAAAAATTTTATGA
The DNA here is from genome assembly GCF_003073215.2 of Triticum urartu. Lineage (NCBI taxonomy): Eukaryota > Viridiplantae > Streptophyta > Magnoliopsida > Poales > Poaceae > Triticum > Triticum urartu. Next base: position 700 of record NW_024116072.1, on the reverse strand, counting down.
ATTCTTTGTCACATTTAAATGCTACATACAAATTTGTAGGCAAAAAATTAAACATTTTGGCCTGTGCAAAAAAAAACACCAAACGCTACCACAAAATGTCACCCTAAATTTGTTTTTTTCACGGGCGAAACACGCTACTCCGTTTCGCATGAAACTTTTAAAGGATGCTTGCGACACTAACACAAATCTACAAAAAAATCAGAATTTTTTTAAAACATTTGCTATATTTTTTTGTTTACTATTCATGCAGGAGCGTGCGCTCCCGCGAGCCAAAACTCGAGCGTGAACAATTAAGTTTGGTTACTTGTATGGATATGGTTGGTTACTAGGGATGGTACTCTCAAGTCTTGTCTAGCCCTTAATGTCTGCTTCTGCTCTGCTATGCTATTCAAGTGATAGCCAGAGTCCTTGATCTGTAAATATGAACTTTCGAGGACACGAACGCCTTCTGTTTTCCATTTTCAGTGGACAGCATGCCCACGATGGTGGGTGCTAGCAAGTTCCTTGGAGTTACATAGCAACACCTTCTTTTGTGAGGCCACCAAGCGCACATGCTTGTCTACAGTGGCGAATCTAGCACGGAAATGAAGGGTAGGCTCAAAGTAAGTTCCTAGGTCTAATTAGCAATGCATTGCAATTATTAGATGTAAAACACCTCGGTATAATTGGCAAGTAGTATATTTAGCTGAAATAGGATTTT
>NW_024116071.1:0-19144 GCF_003073215.2 Triticum urartu | reverse complement strand
ACCGCCGGCGCTGGACGACTTAGCCGCGGTCGGGCGCATGGTCGCCCGCCCAGTCACCCAGTCGCTAGACCCCATCTCTTGGTTACCCGGTAGAACCCTCACATGAGTAGCTACTGCATATATTATCCCAAAACCTATCCATGATGTGTTGCGCAACACCGCCCAAGTCGTGGTCCGTAGTGCATCCTAGCAATAAACAAGTTGAGATAGCAGCTGGAAGCTTTGCACCAAACAGACACATGGCACTGCTCAAGTCTCCGGCATCCTATGTGTTGGAATAAGCCACGGCGTCTGATGCGGTCGGGCGCGTCGGGTGCGCGGAGGACGTGCGGGGCGCAGCTGCGTGTGTACGTGTGTGTGTGGTGGTGTGTGAGTTTGCTCGCGTCGAGTCCATCACAGTAGTGCTAGGTCGTGTAGCAATGGGTAGTCGCAGCGGGCGCTGAGTATGCGCGATGGTGCGGAGGTCCCGCGGATGAGCAGCGGCGCACGTTGAGGGAAACCGAGTCATCAGGCGTTCGTGCGCTGGGTGAACACGTCTTGCGTGGGTACTGCGCTGCCTAGGCTAGCTACAAAGCCGGCTTTATAATCCGTTTGTTATGCGTGGTACGCGTGCATATATATAACAGGAAAGCGGAGGCGTTTGGTGCGCCGGGGCGTTGGTCGCCAGTAAAAAGTGCTTATTTTACCTTCGTTCAGAGAGAGAGGGGGCTGCGCCAACAATATGCACTTGGAGTAGACAGCATGATTAATGACAGCTAAAATGAAACGGAGAGGGTACAAGGCATAGTATAAAATTCAAAGAAAATTATATCTTTAATCAAATTTCCCAATAATAAGACATGAGGAGTATTACCGCGCGTAAATGCATGGCTAGGTTGCACAAGTTTTGAGTAGATCACACACACAAACACCAACTAAATGCATGGCTAGGTATGCCTCGGATTTATTCTAACACTTCCCATGAAGAGGCGGCCAGTTCCTTCTTCTTCTCTGACTCCTTCCTACCATGACGCTCTCTCAAGCCATCTCTCCAGTTATATTCCATATTTTTCTCCGCATGGAGAAGCTGACACATTTCTTATTGATTCTCTGGACGGCTTATTAGTATCAACTCATAGATGTATATAAATTGCTGAGATTTTGCTTAAGAAAGCGAAGTGGGACTATCTAATACCGACCAACCTTTCTTCAATCCATGAAAGTAAGCTTGATCAGTTGGACACCTCCTTATACAATGAACAGGAGGTCGGGAGTTTGACTCCCTATAGTTGCATCATTATTTTTTCCACCTCCGCTGAACTGCATTTGTTTTGCCTGGGTTGAGTTTGGTGGGCTGAGGCCCAAACAGCCAACGGGTCTCACAAAAAATCAGGTAAAACTAAAACTCAGGATGTTCGGGGAGAAGTCCAACTCACGTAAAACTATAACAACCTATGAAACTTTTGGCGGACGGACGAAGCTACGGACGGAAATTCGGTGGGAAGAAGTGATAACCTTTTTATTAGTAGGTATAGATATAGATATAGATTTTCATTTACCAAAAAAAAAACAATATGAAAGCTGTTTTCTCCTTGTGCTGGGATTGATGATATGCTCTCATTCTACTTATGCTCTCATTCTTCTTTTCTGGAGTTATTTATACATATATCATGTAGATGATGTGTGCTGCTGTGAAAATATGTGCTTGTTCCGCCTGCCGGTAATCCAAGCTAGCTAACTTTGTCTTAGCATCTTTCAAACAGACACATGGCCTTGCTCAAATCTCCGGCATCCTATGCACCATGATGTAGTTTCCGTCACTTGGAGTAGACAGCATGATTAATGACAGCTAAAATGAAACGGATGAGGGTACAAGGCATAGTATAAAATTCAAAGAAAATTATATCTTTAATCAAATTTCCCAATAATAAGACATGAGGAGTATTACCGCGCGTAAATGCATGGCTAGGTTGCACAAGTTTTGAGTAGATCACACATACAAACACCAACTACAGCCTGAACGAGAAGAAATTAAATGCATCAAGTTTAAATTTTGAGCACCTGGCGATGCGCAACACACTTTCAAAACACGTACTGCGATGTGCTAACACGCGGCCGGCCTCGTCCTTCCATTCTTCTTCTTGTATGTCCGCCTTTATTTAGCTTCTGCTGTCTCCAACATCTGTATGGACAATTTGTTCCTTCGCTGTCGCTTTATCCGTGGCCGCGTTGACCTGGCGTTTTTTCAGAGCCTCCACGAGACGCTTGAGCCGCGCGTCAGCATACTCCTCCTCCGTGCGCTTGAGGCATGCGTCAGCATCCTCCTCCTCCGTGCGCATCAGGTGCCCGGCAACCTCCGCCGGGGACATGTCCACCTCCTGCAGCAGCTTACCTATCTCTGTGAACAGCTCGAAGAAATGGTGGGCGGTGATGGTGATGTCCAGGTAGTTCTTGGCCAGCACCTTGAAGGCCTCGAAGCGACAATAAGACATCTCGATATGCTTGTCCATCCTGCCTGGCCGGATCAGCGCTGGGTCCAGCTTGTCCATGTTGTTGGTGGTGAAGATGATGATACGCTCGCTGCCGCACGCCGACCACAGCCCGTCAATGAAGTTGAGCATCCCACAAAGGGTCAGCTTGGTGCCGTCGGCGTCCTCCCCTCTCTCTTTCTTCTGAATGAAGAGCTTCCGGAGCTCTGTGTTATCGCTCTCATCGCCGGACTTCTTGTCCCTGCGCTTGCATTTGCTGGTAAAGTCGACGGAGCGGTCAATGTCCTCGATGACGATGATGGACTTTCCCTTCGTCTGAATGAAGAGCTTCCGGAGCTCTGTGTTGTCATTGACCGCCGTGAGCTCGAGGTCGTAGATATCATACTCAAGGTGGTTGGATATGGCGGCGATCATCGTGGACTTTCCAGTGCCGGGGGGGCCAAAGAGCAGTTACCCACGCTTCCATGCCTTGCCGACCTTGTCGTAGTAGCCCTTTCCTTGTCGGAAGGCATTGAGGTCGTTGATGACGGCCTGCTTCTCCGTGGGGTCCATGGCAAGCGTATCGAACGTCGCCGGGTGCTGGAACGCCACGTGGCTCCAGCAATTCTTTCCATCTGTGCTGTTGGTGAAGAGGCGGCGCTGGCGGTTGTTGGCGATGACGGTGCGGCCCTCTCCAAGGACGTGGGGCAGATATGAATCTTTGAATTTGTTGCGGAAGCTGCAATGGAATGAAACTCGGTAGAAGCGGCGCTCCTCATCACCAGGGTGTCGGATGAAGACGCTGGAACGTAGGCGCTCCGTGTAGGCGAACCACCAGAGTTTGGTGCCTTGGAAGGTGTCGATGATCTCCTGTTCGTCGTCAACAAAGAAATGGGGTTCCCGTTCGCCACTGCCGAGCTCGGCCTTGAGCTTGTGCGCCCCATCGGTACAATGGCGGGAGATGTAGGCCTCAATCGCAACGAACAACTCGCTGCGTTCGAAACGGTTGGCGGTGTACTCGGGGATGGTGATATGTACGGTTGACGTAAAGAAAGCGGTGGCCTTGTTGATAAACAGTTTGAACCTGTGATGGTTCATTGCCAAGGTGATGAGGCCAGCTAAGAACGCCAGAGCTGATCCAACCCCGGCCCACACGTCCTTGGACACCATGGCCGGGTTGGGTAGTTTGGCTTGCTAGATAAGTTTTGGAAGCAACAGCTAGCTCTAAATTGATGAAACCAAAACAAAGGTAGCTACCTAGCTCGACATTAGCGCTGCTGTTGCATTGATCGGCTGATATGTCAAAACATATATATAGAGCCCTGGCTTGGCGCTGCTCTAGCAAGCTGTTGCAGATTGGAGCCCCTCTGAACCGTGACCACCGGTCGTAGTAGGTTCCCCAGAGTACTGAATTCGGATGCTAATCGGACTCCGTCTTTTCCACCCGCTGTCGCCCCACAAGCCATACCATCCCCAGCCCCTGCTCAGCTGGACAGGTGCGAGCTCTCCGTTGTGAATGTGTGAACGCTGTCGACCGGCGAAGGACCTCCCATTCAAGCCTACCCTGGACCTCAATTACCCCTGCTCGCCACGTTGCGTCGTACCTGTGTGAGTGTCGCCTGCTGGCGACCAACCAGATAGGAATCACGTTCAAGACGACGCCGACTACTGGGACCTCATGCCCTGTCCTCCAACCTCTACTCGACACGTAGCAGCAGTGACCTCTTGCACCATCCGCCTAAGAACAAGTACAACATAGTGACGTAGGCAGGCTATAAGAGATGCCACTCCAAATTTATGCCTAAGTGGAGGAGAGAAAAGAGAAGCGGAACACAAGCTTACAGCTAGCTATAGTAGGAGTGATTATATGTCTAGAGTTAAGGGTGAACTTAAACTCATTAGTAAACATGCTTCTATGGTTAACAATCAAGTAGAATAACTCAAACTGGTTTGCTCAATGAATTAAATGATAAAGAAATGATAATGTTGTTAAAGTTATGACTAGAGGGGGTAAAATGACTCAGGAACCTTTGTATCCTGAGGGCCACCCTAAGAGGATTGAGCAAGATTCTCAGAGAAATAATGTTGTTGCACCTAGTCTTTCTAAGAAGAAAAAGAAAAATGATAGGACTTTCATGCTTCTAGTGAACCTGTTGTTGACACACCTAAGAATTCCAATGATATTTCTATTTCTGATGCTGAAACACAATCTGATGATGAACATGAACCCAGTGATAATGTTAATAATGATGTTCATGTTGATGCTCAACCAAGTAATAACAATGATGTAGAGATTGAATCTGCTCTTGATCTTGATAACCCACAATCAAAGAATCAACGTTATGATAAGATAGACTTCGTTGTTATGAAGCACGGTAAAGAAAGAGAACAATGGGTTCAGAAACCCTTGCCTTTTCCTAAAAAACCATCCATGAAAAAGGATGATGAGGATTTTAAGCACTTTGCTGAAATGATTAGACCTATCTTTTTACGTATGCATTTCACTGATATGCTTAAAATGAATTCTTATGCTAAATACATGAAAGATATTGTTACATATAAAAGAAAGATTCCGGAAGCTGAAATTTCTGCCATACTTGCTAATTATATTTTTAAGGGTGGAATACCAAAGAAACTTGGAGATACATGAGTATTAACTATACCATGCTCCATTAAAAGAAACTATGTTAAAACCTCTTTATGTGATCTTGGAGCCGGTGTTAGTGTTATGCCTCTCTCTTTATATCGTAGACTTGAATTGAATAAGTTGACACCTACTAAAATATCTTTGCAAATGGCCGATAAATCAACCGCTATACCTGTCGGTATTTGTGAGGATGTGCCTGTCGTGGTTGCAAACGTTACTATCTTAACGGACACTACTAGGGAAAAGCCTATACACAGGATCTTACTAGCAGCGAGTTTTGAAATAAGGCGCTCGTTGCTGAAATAAAAGTAGCAGTAGCGGGCCTCCACTAAGCCACGCTACTGACGCTCTATCCGATCCACACTCACACTCACACTACTCGATCTCCCCCTCAACCTCCCGCGCCGGTCCTTCCCCGCTGGCCGCCGTCGCCTACCCCTCCTCCCTCTGCGCCGCCGTCACCTCCTCCTCCTCGCTGGACTCGGTACCGCCCTCCTCCTCCGTCCTCCCTCGACTCGCCGCCTGCCGGCCCCTCCTTGCTCCGCCCTTCCTCCTCCGTCCTACTCTCTCCTCCCTCCTACAGCCGCCCCTCCTTCTCCCTCCTCCCTCCTCCACCCACAACCCCTCCTTCCTACTAAAATTTGATTTAGTAGGCTAGTTCATATGCAACATTTTGATTTAGTTCATATGATTTAGTTGATTTAGTAGGCTAGTTGATTTAGAACATTTTGATTTTGTTGATTTAGTAGGCAAGTTGATCTAGTAGGCTAGTTGATTTAGTTGATTTATAGAACATTTTGATTTAGTGGATTTAGTAGGCAAGTTGATTTAATAGGCTAGTTGATTTAGTTGACTTATAGAACATTTTGATTTAGTTGATTTAGTATGCTAGTTGATAGCTCTGAAGATTTGGCACCACCTAGCTAGATCTTAGAATTATAATTGTCCATCAAATTGCTTCTCGCGGAAGAAGAATCAAATTGCTTCTCACGGAAGATTTGGCATTTTTCTGTTGGTTCTATTGTAGAAGGTGTTAGTAAGGTATGAAAATATAACTGAAGAAGAACCAAAAAATCACATGCTACTGTTTTTCTTTCATGTGAAGTGGATCGTTAATCCTTTGCTCATATTGCTTTAGGAAAATGGCGCCACCACCACCACCACCACCACCACCATGTCGATTGTGCAAGTCAAGGTGCGCCAGCAGCCTTGCAATTGGCAAGCTGTTCGGCATCTACTTCCAGCCGAGTTTTTGTCATGCGATGGTAAGAACTTATATGAAATGTACCAACTATTTTATTTTTAGTGTTGGCATTACTGCATTGTGTCATTTTACTTCCTTTACACAGATCATTACATGGAATGTGAGGTTGAAATTCAACAAGCTGACAAGAGACACTGTGACATTTGAGACCCCTGGGGGGCCGTACACTATGGTGGTCGAGAAAGGACGCAATATTTCGAAGATTGGAGGAGATGGATGGGCCCGTTTCCTCGCCCGCATGTGTCTTACTGATGGTGAGTTGATCACCTTCTACTTCAGAGCAGAAAGACCCAAACTGGCTATCATTTATATCAACCTGGTGGAAGATGATGAAGATGATGAAGATGATGAAGATAATGAGGACCCACTCGATGAAGATGATGAGGACCCACTTCATGAAGCCATCGTAGCTCCAAGAATGAGGCTGAGAGAGGAGGAGGTGTGCAACCTATGGGACATAATTCCACCACATGCTAACTTTGTCGGGGTGCCATTCGTGACCCGCCTGACAAATACCATGGTCGATCGACATGATATGGTATGTTATACTTACAAATGCAAATTACCCGATGATATGCTTAGTGTAGAGTCCAATGATATGTTGTATGGAATCTAGTCGATGGTATGCTTTATTTTAGAGTTTGATCACATGCTTATTAGTGTAGAACCTAAGGAACTATTAATAGTGTAGATAATACATATATACTTATTTGCAAGAGTATGTGCGAGGCTATTTATTAATTGATATGTTTTTCTTATTCAGAAATTGGGAAAGAGCCTATCTGTGAGTTATGGTATCGAGCCAGATGAAGAAGGCTCAGCTAGACTACGCCTTACAGCGAGGGGCTCCGTCACGACCTGTACTTACCGCGTGGACACGGACGGTCGCACACACTCAAACTCGGTTGGGTGGAAGAGATTCCTCGATGGCAAGAATCTTCATGTTGGACAGGCCATCCTAATTACTATCACGAACACCAACCGCCCAGGCTTGAGGATGATGATCGTCTTCGATATCATCTAGAACTACATATGTGTGTGTGGCTATATCATCTAGAACTACATATGATGATCGTCGTTGATATCATCTAGAACTACATATGATGATCGTCGTCGATATCATCTAGAACTACATATGATGATCGTGGTCGATATCACCTAGTACCGCTTGAGGATGCATGTTGACTATATATGAAATTGTTATCTAGTACTCCCTACTGGGCGCGCCCCCTGTCTCTTGGGCCCCCTGTTGGCCCTCCGATGCCCATCATCTGCTATATGAAGGCTTTCAGCCTGGAAAAAAATCATAAGCAAGCTTACGGGACGAAACTCCGCCGCCACGAGGCGGAACCTTGGCGGAACCAATCTAGGGCTCTGGCGGAGTTGTTCTGCAGGGGAAACTTCCCCCCGGGATGGGGAAATCATCACCATCGTCATCATCAACGATCCTCTCATCGGGAGGGGGTCAATCTCCATCAACATCTTCAGCAGCACCATCTTCTCTCAAAACCCTAGCTCATCTCTTGTATCCAAACTTGCATCAAAACCACAAATTGGTACCTGTGGGTTGATAGTACTGTTGATTACTCCTTGCTCCTTGTAGTTGATTCTAATTGGTTTACTTGGTGGAAGATCATATGTTCAGATCCTTAATGCATATTAATACTCCTCTGATCATGAACATGAATATGCTTTGTGAGTAGTTACGTTTGTTCCTGAGGACATGGGTGAAGTCTTGCTATTAGTAGTCATGTGAATTTGGTATTCGTTCGATATTTTGATGAGATGTGTGTTGTCTCTCCTCTAGTGGTGTTATGTGAACATCGGCTACATGACACTTCACCATTATTTGTGCCTAGAGGAAGGCATTGTGAAGTAATAAGTAGATGATGGGTTGCTAGAGTGACAGAAGCTTAAACCCTAGTTTATGCGTTGCTTCGTAAGGGGCTGATTTGGATCCACTAGTTTCATGCTATGGTTAGGTTTACCTTAATACTTATTTTGTAGTTGCGGATGCTTGCAATAGGGGTTAATCATAAGTGGGATGCTTATCCAAGAAAGGGCAGTACCCAAGCACCGGTCCACCCACATATCAAATTATCAAAGTACCGAAGGCGAATCATATGAGCGTGATGAAAACAAGCTTGACGATAATTCCCATGTGACCTCGGGAGCGCTTTTCTCATTATAAGAAATTGTCCAGGCTTGTCCTTTGCTGCAAAAAGGATTGGTCCACCTTGCTGCACTTTATTTACTTTCATTGCTTGTTACCTGTTACAAATTATCTTATCACAAAACTATCTGTTACCTACAATTTCAGTGCTTGCAGAGAATACCTTACTGAAAACCGCTTGTCATTTCCTTCTGCTCCCCGTTGGGTTCGACACTCTTACTTATCGAAAGGACTACGATAGATCCCCTATACTTGTGGGTCATCAGAAACATCCCTCCGAGAGGGCTAAATCGTCATCACCATTGATCCTCTTCTCGGCGAAATAGGGTCATTCTCCATCAACATCTTCCCCAGCACCATCTCCTCTCAAACCCTAGTTCATCTCTGGTATCCGATCCTTGTCTCAAAACCTCAGATTGGTACTTGTGGGTTGCTAGTAGTGTTGATTACTCCTTGTAGTTGATGCTAGCTGGTTTATTCGGTGGAAGATCATATGTTCAGATCCTTAATGCATATTTATACCCCTTTGATTATGAACATGAATATGATTTGTGAGTAGTTACGTTTGTTCTTGAGGACATGGAAGAAGTCTTGTTATAAGTAATCGTGTGAATTTGGTATTCGTTTGATATTTTGATGAGATGTATGTTATCTCTCCTCTAGTGGTGTTATGTGAACGTCGACTACATGACACTTCACCATGACTTGGGCCTAGGGGAAGGCATTGGGAAGTAATAAGTAGATGATGGGTTGCTAGAGTGACAAGAGCTTAAACCCTAGTTTATGTGTTGCTTCGTAAGGGGCTGATTTGGATCCATATGTTTCATGCTATGGTTAGGTTTACCTTAAATCTTCTTTCGTAGTTGTGGATGCTTGCGAGAGGGGTTAATCATAATTGGGATGCTTGTCCAAGGAAGGGAAGTACCCAAGCACCGGTCCACCCACATATCAAATTATCAAAGTAACAAACGCGAATCATATGAGCATGATGAAAACTAGCTTGACAATAATTCCCATGTGTCCTCGGGAGCACTTTCCTTTATATAAGAGTTTTTCTAGGTTTGTCCTTTCCTATAAAAAGGATTGGGCCACCTTGCTGCACCTTAGTTACTTTTTTTACTTGTTACTAGTTACGAATTACCTCATCACAAAAATATCTGTTACCGATAATTTCAGTGCTTGCAGAGAATACCTTACTGAAAACCACTTGTCATTTCGTTCTGCTCCTCGTTGGGTTCGACACTCTTACTTATCGAAATGACTACGATAGATCCCCTATACTTTTGGTTCATCAAGACTCTTTTCTGGTGTCGTTGCTGGGGAGTGAAGCGCCTTTGATAAGTAAACATTTATATACGGAACAACCTGAAGGTGTTGTACAAGATTTTTTATATGGAACAACCTGAAGGTGTTGTTATTACTGGAAAAGAAAAGCTTGTTTGTGAGTTAAAGAAAAATCTTGTTATGGTACGAAGCAATCTCCTAGGCAGTGGCACATGAGATTTGACACTTTTATGCTCTCTCAAGGATTCAAAAGGTCTTATTATGATAGATGTGTTTATTTGAAAACTCTCAATGGTTCAGACCTATATTGACTCTTTATGTTCATGATATGATAATTGTTGCCCCGGAGATTAATGAAATAAAGAAGCAATTGAGTAATGCATTTGAGTTGAAGGATTTGGGTACAGCAAAGAAAATACTTGACACGAAAATATCCATATATAGACCATCTGGAAAAGTATATCTAAGTCAGAAGGGATATATTGATAAAGTTCTTCGACATTTTAATATGCATAATGCCAAGTCGGTGAGTACTCCGTTAGCTGGACACTTCAAACTATCATCATCCTAGTGTCCTAAATCAGATGCTGATATTGACTACATGTCTGGAGTTTTCTATTCGAGTGCAGTTGGTTCACTTATGTATGCCATGGTTTGTTCTCGTCCAGATTTATTGTATGCGTTGAGTGTTGTGAGTAGATACATGGCTAATCCTGGAAAAGAGCATTGTAAAGAAGATCAGTGGATTTTCAGATACCTACGAGGTAGTTCTAATGCTTATTTACAGGTTGGGAAAACTGGAGATGGACTTTTTGGTTTTTTGATTCTGATTTTACTGGTGATTTGGATAAGAGAAGATCGCTAACAGGTTATGTTTTCACCATTGATTGTTGTGCTGTGAGTTGGAGAGAAACTTTGCAGTTTATTCTAGCTTGTTCCACTACTGATGCTGAGTATATGGCGATTTCCGAGGCATACAAAGAAGATATCTAGTTGAGGGGTTTGTATGCTGAGCTTTGTGGAGATTAATCTTGCCCTATCATATTTTCTGACAGTCAAAGAGCCATATGTCTTACAAAGAACAATGTATCATGAGAGAACAAAGCACCTTGATGTCAGATATCACTATATTCGAGATGTTGTTGCTGAAGTTGATTTAAAGTTTTGCAAGATAAGTACTCATGATAATCGCGCTCATATGATGACAAAGCCAGTTCAAAACAATAAGTTTGAGCTTTGCCCGGTCTGCTATTTCTCAGTAGTCCTATGGACTTTAACACACAAGGTGTTTATGCTAATTTGGATGCAGTTATTTAATTTCTTCTACTACTGGACGAAATTTGCCTTAAGGTGGAGATTGGTAAGTTGTGATCCAAATTCTAGTACCATTTTGGACTAGACGTAGTACAAATGGTCTGGGCGTTGCGTTGACGTCGACACGTACGAGTATGACTCATTTACTTATCATCCAATGACTCTTATGTATGGCCCATCATATATACCCTATGTAGTCGCACCTAAAGACGTCATGTCGTCTCGTGCTAGTAATACTCCTCCGTCATACTGATTGCGCCTTCATGCGTCCGTGACTTTTTCCCACAAGGGTTCGCATATAAACATCTGCGTCTCTCGGGTCTCGTTGATTCTCATTTTATCTAACACTCTTGTACACCGGTAGAAAACAGGGCTTTGGTCGAAGCTCAATCTACACATTAGTCCCGGTTGCATTACAAACCGGGACTAATGTGAGCATTAGTTCTGGTTCGAGCAGCTAGTGCGCCGGGCAGGCATTAGTCCCGGTTCAAATGGGACCTTTTGTCCCGGTTTGAAACACCAACCAGGACTAAAGGGTGCGATGCCCTGTAACCTTTAATACCGGTTCGAGCCATCAACCGGGACTATAGGGGTTGAGGCTTTAGTCCCGGTTGGTGGCTCTGACTGGGACTAAAGGTTACACCTTTAATCCCGGTTGGAGCCACCAACCAAGATTAAACGGGTTCTAAAAATTGTTTTTTGTTTTTCCCATTGTTTTCTGTTTTTAGTTTCTATTTTAAATTGCTTATATCTTTTAGGATATTTTATGTTTTTGAGTGATTCTTTTTGCATTAGATTCATAATTTTGTGTAGTTTCTGTCTGTGCCATTAGTTTTCTAATTCAAATGATTTAAATACGAATTTATTCAAATTTGCTTCAAACCCTAGATTGTGGATAATTTGTGTTTCAAAATAGTTTTTAATTTAATTCTTTTTGCTCCGAGTCACATGTCAGATTGTTGTCACAGTAAGATTAATTTGCTTATTTTTATAATAATTTAAATTAGAATTTTAATTAGAACAATATTGTTTTGCTTATATAGCTGTTTTAGTCCTTTAATTGTTGTTTTCAATTATTTTTAGTTAGTTCATTCTGTAGATTTTAATATGTTATACTATGCTTCTGTTAGACAACAGTAGATAATTTTTTATAATTAACTAATATTAAATTTGTTACTGTTTTGTATTAATAGTTGTTTAGCCTTTAATAATAGTTGATAGAATTAGTTTTGATATATTAAAAAGTAATTCCTTTTACCACTTTAACAGATTGTGACTCTGCCTTAGTTAACCTTAGTTGTGACTCTGACTGGGACGGTGCTAGTGTTGGGTTATACGGTAGGGTGCGTCGACTGCAAATTAAATTTTTTCTACGCGCATAACAACAGAAACATGCTACGGGAGATGGATCACATATCGTTACCACTAGGCACGCAGTGCCGTGCAGCGGAAGAAGAGTTAGGCAGAGCGTCCGTGTGGTTCATCTCCTCCTCGTCTGATCTCCCTTGAACAGTCGGTTGTTGAATCCCTCGTACAAGTTCACCGGAGCGGCGCAAGTGCACCGCCTCTAACGGTATCCGCGCGTCCAGGAGGAACACAGTACGGCGGACTGCTAGGTCCGATCACATAGTCGGCGACGAGTGGAGGGGGCTATTCGCAACACATGAAAACCCTAGTGACACCGCCGAAGCGATCAACCAAATGAGTGTGCCGCACCTCCACTTTATATAGGTGTCCGTCGCGGGCTCAACACTTCGGCCTCGCATGGACCCTAAAGCCCAAAATCTGTTCGACCGGATCCGAGTCCGAGTAGGATGATATCTAACTCGTGGAGTCCGATCTGGCCTCACAGGTTCCTTTCCTTAAGCGCGTGACCCCTTAGATTCAACTTGGCTTGGTCGCAGGTTCGATCACCTCCGACCTTCTCGGCTGGTAGCGGCCTCTAGCAAGGCGTGTCGACCACCAAGCAGACAATGAAGCCGGTTGGCGAACCTGTACATCACACTTCCGTTCCTTTTGCCACACAATATATGATGTCGGGCTCAAGGCGAGTCTGTCATACTTGTGCTAGCCCGACTTCTTTCACGTTCTAGTGATCCCGACCATAAACCGGAATCTCATAATCCTTGTCACATGCCCATGTTTATCCTGGTCGGATCACACGAGGGGCCCAAAGTATATCTCTCCTGATCGAAGCGGCAAATCCCATCTTGCTCAACCATATCTCACAGCATCGGTCTGGACAATCCTGAAACCTACCTTTGAAACTACCCAGCCACGGAGTAGCATTTGGTCGGCCCAAAGCAGGTCTGTCACCATCCCGAGTACATGCGCCAGCTCAGGTCCTAGGACATAGAACGTATGTTGTACTAGAGACTCACAGATGACATGTCGCTGTGTCTCATAGTTGGGTTTGTCCGACTCGGACCTTATCTCGACTCTGATTCGACTACGTCGAATCCAACCAGATCCTTTCGAGTCCATATTATCCGGTGAGCATCCAATGCTCCATGGCTAGTGAGACCAAGCCATCGACCGTGTCATATGCTAGTCTCGCCGGCTGCGCGTCCAGACGGCCCTTTCGACTAGGGACTTTTAGCACAGTCATCATACAATGCATAGTCCCACAAACAAGTCACGTACTTGCTGATACACATCATTGATGAAAGTGCGTTATATCGACTAGAGGGGGGTGAATAGGCAATTTTTATGAAATTCTTCACTGAGGAATTTGCTAGTGAGGAAATTCCTTAGCGAAGAACTACTAGCAGCGGAATAAGTACTCAGAAGTAAACATAGCAGAATACATGCATGATCATCATGATGAAATGAAGACAAACACAGAGTGCAGAAAGCGTAAACACAGGATAGCACAAGATGAAGACAAACAGACTGAAGAAATTGAACTGAGGAAATTGAGAAAGTCTTCAGTCAAAGTCTTCAAATACAGATATGAACAGACTCACAACACAGTAATGAGGAAATGAAAGTGTTGAGGAAATAGAACCGGTAAGCTTGGAGAAGACAATGATTTGGTAGACCAGTTCCAACTGCTGTCTCAGTTGTACATCTGGTTGGAGCGGCTGAGTCTTTAAACTCGAGGACACCTAGTCCCGGACACACAGTCCTCACCGTATTCTCCTTGAACTAAGGACACACAGTCCTCGTCCAATCACTCGTGGTAAGTCTTCAGGTGACTTCCGAACCTTGACAAACCCGGTCACTCGGCGATCCACAATTTCTCTTGGATGCTCTAGACCATAACGCCTAACCGTCTGGAAGAAGCACAGTCTTCAAAGGTAACAAGCGTCGGATCCACGCAGGATCAATCTCTTCAGTGATGCTCAATCACTTTGGGTTTGTAGGTGTTTGCGTTTGGGTTTGGATTTTCCTCACTTGATGATTTTCACTCAAAGTCCTCAGAGGATGGGTTGCTCTCAAATGACAAGTGTCAAGTTCTCTCGGAGCAGCCAACCAGCTAGTGGTTGTAGGGGGCGGCTATTTATAGCCTAGGGAGCAGCCCGACATGATAAGACATAAATGCCCTTCAATGATATGACCGTTAGGTGGATAAGATATTTTGGGACAGCTGGCGCGCAGCACAGCAACGGTCGGAAATTTGACTCTCAAATTCCTCAGGGCTATCATGTTCCTCACAGTGTAGGCCATCCGCACTGGCGAATTCCTAACTCCTCAGTCAGAGCAAAGTCCTCAGTGACCAGAAGAACTGCGTCTCTGTCACAGAAGAAATTGACTGAACTGTATGAGATTTCCAATGGCTTCACTCGAAGGGATTGGTAGGTGTAGGATTTGAGTTGAGCATCACATGGAAATTTCTCCTTAGTATTTCCTCGACCCCCTTTAACAGTACGGTGTTTCCTATGACTCAAGAAAGAGAAAATGAAACTACGAAAACAAAAGTCTTCATGCTTCATGTTCTTCGAACGCATACCAAGTCTTCAAGGTCACACCAATTTCTTCACTTTCAAAGTCTTCAGAAAGTCTTCAGAATATCAAAGTCTTCACTTGAAGAACTTCATTTTTAGGGGTCGACTTTCTCTATAAATATCAAACTCCTCATAGACTTATAGACCTGTGTACACTCATAAACGCATTAGATCCTTAACCTATAAGTCTTCAATACAACAAAATCACTAAGGGGCAGTAGATGCACTTACAATTGATAATGTCCAAAGGCTATCTTTATTCATAAACACGGGAAATATCATCATACATGATTGCCTCTAGGGCATATGTCCAACAACTAGCAGATGTAGTCGGCGGTAGGATTGGATGGACACCATCCCGGACTAAAAGGGGTCCTGCAGTTTCAAACTCTAGTCCCCCCCCCCCCCCCCCTCGTATCGTCATTTCAGTTTTGAAAAAAATAAAAGAAAAAGATAAAACTTCAAAAATTAAAAAATCCTTCGACATGTAATTATGTTACTACATCTACTAGTTAGGAAAATTTAAAAACATAGATTTCGTCATGTTTTACAAAAAAGTGTTATGAAAAATTAAAACGACTATAACTTTCGCATACTATGTTGAAAAAAGTATAATATATCAAAATGTTCGGCACAAAAACCTGGTTCCGATTTCGATGTCCGTAGGCTGTTTTGCAAATTTTTAGAATCCTCAAATTCTGAAAGGAAAAAGTTATCCTCAAATTTAAGTTATTTTGAATTTTTGGTCAACCTCTGATCAAACTGTGTCAAACTATGGTCAAACTACTTATTTAAGAAATATTAGTGTTACTAAATAAATATTGTTTTCTAGAATAATAGTTTCAAACTCAAACGGTGCTTCATGCTCAAGTTCAACTCCTAAGGGTTAATAGGATTGACAGCTTACTATTGTCAGCAAAACAACAAGTACAGACTTGGAAACTAGGGTAATAGAACTCGAAAGCTAAATGTGCTTAGGCTGGGGTAGTGAGAGAATGGGTGGCCAACCGGGAAGTTAGACGATTTGTAATGAGTGGTCCATACTTGAGCAGTTGTGAGGGGTGATTAGAGATTAAATTGTCAAATAATTTAAAAATAATAAAATAAAAAAAAATCAAAATGTCTTTTTCAAAAAAAATAAAAAACAAAATTTGAAAAAAATGTTACCAACCGGGACTAAAAATAGAGCTCCAGACAGCGGCCACGTGGAGCTCCTTTAGGCCCGGTTCGTAAGTCAACCGGGACTAAAGGTTTTGGGCATTAGTCCCGTTTGTTTTTTCCCGGTTTCAGAATCGGGACTAAAGGCCCTCTTAAACCGGGACTAAAGGCCCGTTTCTACTAGTGGTACCCAATGTGGCCCATCAGAAATCATGTCATGTCACATCAGAAATCAATGGACAGCTATCATAAAGCAACCTAGCTACCAACTAAAGTCTGGTGCCTCCGTGTAGACACCTTGGGCTACGGTATAACCTGAGAGCGCACAATGTAAATGACAGAACCCTGTGATATCACATTTAATAGCTGACACGTCAAAGCACCGTAGAGGATCTGGTTCTCTGGGTGTATCAACACATGTAGTATGGCACATCTACAGGACTGCATAGATACGCTAATTGAGGATGTCACTTGTAATATGGATCCTGTTCTTCCCTTTGACAAGACCGCATATTGCGCAAATGACTACTTTACGCATGCATCAAAACACTACAAGTTGAGGATCCAACAATAAACATAGCATATAGAGATGACGGGAAGATGTGACATGGAGGGTTAGCTTTGCAACACAAGTGACCCTCATGCGCCGAAATGAAGTACCAACGTCATGAATCCTTTTATTTTTTAGTCTGCCAGACAACCTTTGGACCACCCTGCAGGTCATGAATCCTTTCGCATGACTACCAAATAATACCACATGAAATTTCTGTTTTGAATAAAACGATGATGCATGTAATTTCTTATGCCCTATCGACATGGCGTCCGTTCGATAGATCCAGCGGGATTGGAGCCTCACCATCAATCCAGTTGTGGCTTGATAGGTACCATGTGAACACATATGGCTCATTTTGAGACCACTAATTAATTGGAGTGGTACAAGCACCACAATCAATCGAGGTGCCATGGCTCATTTTGAAAACACCCATTACTTGGAGTAGTAGAAGCATCATCACTAATCTAGTTGTAGCTTGAGAGCATGGTTAATAGTATAGTCAGCTGCTGACTATATGGACATGTCATATAACCAACAGTTAGCATTGTTAATTGGTCATACAATAGAGTGGGCTATAAGATTGGCTATAAGCTCACATTTCCTTTTCACTTTCTCTCTATCTCTTTTTCTCTCATTAAATGCTTTTGCCTAGGAGCACGCGTAGAGCATGGCTCTTTCATAAAAGCTCACTCCTTCAAAAAATTTCTTCTTTCTCTCCTCCACAGAAGTAAACCTGTCATGTAAGCGGGCTTATAGCCCACTATTGCAATTTCTCTGATAGGTGTCGTAGGAATGCATCAAACTTATTTTGCGATGACCCATTTAATTTGAGTAGTAGAAGCACCACGAACAATCTAGTTGTACCGTGATAGGTCGCGTGGGAATGCATCTGACTCATTTTGAGACCATCAATTTCCTTGTATGGCAGGTAGTGCAAGCAGATCGAGAGAAGTCGAGCTGCCTCTAGAGCCGATGACTGCAAACGGAACCTTCAATCTATTGCCGATGACTGCAATTTGTGCTGACTGGTAGCACTACATGTAGAATTTATCAGTCTTCTAACTTATTTTGTTTGTTGACAACTTTGACCTTGTTGCCTCGCAGCTCTTTTAATAATTTACCCCCTTCGTTCCTAAATATAAGTCTGTTTAGACATTTCAAATAGACGACAACGTACATATGTATGTAGACATATTTTAGAGTGTAAATTCACTCATTTTACTCCGTATATATTCACTTGTTGAAATCTTTAGAAAGACTTATATGTCAAAACGGAGGGAATATATAGTTGCATGCATCCATAGTTGAAAAAACCAAGAGGTGTAATCCTGCTTCTCAGAAAAACAAAGAAATAATTAATGAATGAAAAACATCAACTAGAGCTACTTATCAAGACCAATAAACATAGAGGTACATCGACCAACAAGCATTCATCTATTCTGGGACTGCCAGTTTGCTGGGTACTGCTGGGATAGGATTGTTCCGTATAAATAGAGAGGTACATTGACCTATGATGAGGTCATGTTCACTCTTAGTGAAAATCCAAAGGAGATTGCTAAGGAAGTGGTGATTATGGGCTGTTGGAGCATCTGGATGACCAGGAATGACAAAATTATCAGAAAGGCACCGATGCACTATGGAACTTGGAAGCATTATCTCAGAGAAGGACTTTTTTTTTGCAGGAGAAGGACTTGAAACTACTAGACTTCGAGCAAAGCAGAAGAAAGCCGATTTGACCAGTTGGATAATACAGAATCTCTAAATTCTCACATGTTTCCAAAAACTGGTGTTGGTTCATACACTTTAGTCTGGCTGATTTAGCCTTTGTAATTGTACTTTGTACTTTGTTTTATTTATTAATATTGAAAATACCATAGAACGATTGTTCTACGGTTTCGGCTCAAAAACTATCAAGACAAATTGACGTCGAACAGGACATGTGACGTGGTGGTCACCACTCACCATGGTACCACTTCACTCAAGAAAGTAGCAACCGAGGGTGCGGTTGAGCTGCTCCTATCAGATCCATATGTCTTCCAAAAAAATTAGCATCATGTGGAAAAAAATATGTGGACAGTTTTCTTCTTTTGTATAGGATCATTGGATGCTATCGGACCAAGGATTCATGATCATGTATGGACGGCCTCCGTCACTCTATGGGTGCAAGCAGATGGAGAGAAGTCGGGATGCATCTAGAGTCGAGGACTGCGGACAGGGAATCAAATGGCAAAATCGCATTCTACAATAGAAGCTTCAGTTATTGTTGAAATGGTCTATTGCTTATGGACTAGAAACATGTACTGACCGGTAGCAGTAGGTTTAGACTTTGAAGCAAGTCTTTGAACTGAAATGAACCG
>NW_024116070.1:0-7247 GCF_003073215.2 Triticum urartu | reverse complement strand
GCCTGTATGGGAGCCGGCCAGGCCGGCTCCCGGGCGGGGGCCAGCCATGAGAGTATAGACTGCGGAAGTACCTCCTGCTGCTGGCCACACTGGTGGCCAGCGTCACGTACACCGCAGGCTTCAACCGCCGGGGGTGTCTGGCAGCAGAAGGGCTCCGACGAAGACGGCCAGCGAACTAGATATTTGAGAAGTATCAGTTTCTTATATTTTGGACAACCAATTTCACATATTTGAAATGACCCATTTCGCATATTTTCAAAAACTGGAATAAGCACAATGGCAAAACAAACAGAAATATGTTTCATATATTTGAAAAGTATCATTTTCACATATTTTAGATAATCAATTTCACATATTTGAAATAACTCATTTTCACATATTTTCACAAACTGGAGCGAGCAAAATGGGGAACAACCTGAAATACGTTTCATATATTTGAAAAATACCAGTTTCACATATTTTAGATAATCAATTTCACATATTTGTAATAACCCATTTCAAATATTTTCACAAACTGGAATAAGCAAAATGGGAAACAAACTGAAATACGTTTCATATATTAGAAAAATGCCAGTTCACATAATTCAAAAACTATCATTTAGAAAAATAATTTCAGTCGTTTGAAAACAAGATTTCACGAATTTTCAAATAATTTGAAATAATCAGCTTCACATTGTGTAAGTAACTAGTTTCACATTTTTGGAATAATTAGTTGCGCATATTTCACACTAAAATACGTTTCATATGCATGAAAACCAAATTTCACTCATTTCAAAGAATTGGTTTCACCAAATTCAAAAAAGTTATTCCACTTATTTCAGAAAACATATTTCACTCATTTGGAACGTTGAAATTTAAACATGTTTGAATGTATTCAGGATTGATCTTGTTTTAAAGATCTTGGCCATAGGAGTTCAAATATATATACGATATTTGAAAAACGGAAAGTGGTATTGTCCTAAAGGTCTTGGCGGCAGAAATTCACAAATGTAAGAAAAAACATGGACTTTGTGTGGGGATAAATCACAGGCCGCATGCTACTCTCTCTCTCTCTCCTCCTGACAAAAAATGGAGCTATACAAGACAAGCTGAGTTGACATAATGAGAGAGATAAAAAAAGCCTGAGAGAATACACGTGAGAAGTAGCAGTGTACACACGTATCTAGACGCAGACGAGCCGCGGATGCTCCACCACCGGTAGATACTGGAACCAGTAAAAAAGAAGTTTGCGACCTTTCCCGACGACTTGTCGAGCCGTTATATAATCACACAACTTATATCAACCTAAACCCTATGGTTGTTTGCCGTTGGCTATTCTCATCACACCACAATAATCCGGAAGAGGAAGCAAGCTAGCTCATTCCGGCCCAGCATGCAGCCGGCGGCAATGGAGACCGGCCAGGGCCAGCCATGGGAGTACAGACTGCGGAAGTACCTCCTGCTGCTGGCCACCCTGGTGGCCAGCATCACGTACACCGCGGGCTTCAACCCACCGGGGGGCGTCTGGCAGCAGAAGGGCTCCGACGAAGACGGCCACCGCGCTGGCGACCACATCATCAACGACACCGACAACCGCCGGCACCTCGCCTTCTTCTATTGCAACGCCACCGCGTTCATCGCGTCCCTCGTAGTCATCGTCCTCATCCTCATCCTCGCCATACGGCACGACAAGGACAAGGACAAGAAGGACGCCGTGTGGGTCGCCTCAGGCTCAGGCGTCGTGCCGCTGCGGCTTGTCATGGTGCTCGACCTGCTCAGCCTCGTGGGCGCCTACACCGCCGGCACCTGCCGAGACAAGGTGTCATCTCTCTACTCAGCCGCGCTGGTGGCCGCCATTTTCATCTACATCGTGCTTCTCAAGCTGCTGGACCTGGACTGGTGGTGGTGCTTTCCAAACGAAAGCAGCAACTCCTTGTCCACCACCTCCGAGCTCCCGTTGCCGCGGGAGGAGATGAAAGCCGAAGAACGGTTCCGCAAGGTCCTGATGCTTCTGGCGACATTCGCGGTGAGCATCACGTATGTCGCCGGGCTGAGCACACCGGGCGGCTTCTGGGACAGCACCGACGGCAGCCCCCGGCCGGGCGACGCCATCCTCAAGGATCACCACAGCCTGCGGCTGATGGTGTTCCTGCTCTGCAACACCACAGCGTTCATGGCTTCCCTGTTCATCACCATGCTTCTCATCATCGACGGCAGGAAGCTCCTTGGGAAGACGGCCCGGACTCGCGAGCTCTACACTTGCATCATCGTCGCGCTAGTCAGCCTCGTCGCCGCCTATGCCGCTGGCAGCTGCAGGAAGAATGACACCACCGTCTATGTGGTCAGCCTTGTTGGCGCCGTTCTGGCATTCATCCTACTCCTGGTACTCCATCGTTTCTTCTACGGCAATTCTTGTTCCAGTCCAGAGCAACAATCTGATGAAAATCAGCAGACTAGTGATAATGCCAGGTACTGAACACATACATAACCTCTTCTTGTTTGAGATTATTTTTGACTGCTTCTTTCTTTCTTTCTTTCTTTCTTTCCTTCTCTCTCTGCAACTGAATCGATCTGTTTCTTCTACTCTGCAATGAATCGAATGGATGCAGTGCTTGTACCGGTGTATTCCTTTTTTTCTCAGCCTGGTTGGCGTCGTTCCGGCGGCGGCAGGCTGGTGATAATGCCAGGTATACTTACTAAGCACATACTTCCTCTATTTTTATTTACTCTGCATATTAGGTTTGACTGAAGTCAAACTTCGTAAAGTTTGAGCAAGTTTCTAGAAAAAATATAAATATTTATCATAAAAAATCAAAATGATGTGAAAGTATATTCAATAATGAATCTAATGGTATTGATTTGTTATTGTATATGTTAATATTTTTGTTTATAAACTTTGTCAAGTTTATTACAAAGTTTGACTTTGACCAAAGCTAATATATGGACTAAATAAAAAGGAGGGAGTACTACGTACATATCCTCTTCTTCGTCTATAATTAATTGCTTATAGAGTATTAGACCGCTTCATTCTTTCTTTCTATTCAAGACTTGAACTGAACCGAACTATGTGTCTTTCTCTGCCAGCTGCAGTGCTAGCAGGGAAGCTCTGGACAAGACCCGCTCTCTTGTTCTACTGCTCGCCACTCTTGCCGCCACCATCACCTACTCAGCGGGGTTGGACCCACCGGGTGGACTTTGGCAGGATGGGGACATGGCCGGCAACCCGATTCTTCTCACGGCGGATGCTAGGCGGTACAATGTCTTCTACTACTGCAATTCGGTTTCTTTCGTGGCGTCATTGGTGGTCATCATCCTGGTCCAGGAGGAGATTCTCGTCAAGCACCATGTGCTGGAGGCAACCATGATACTCGACCTGTTTGGCCTCGTCGGCGCGTATGCCGCCGGGAGCTGCAGGAACATGAAGCAATCCATCTATGCCATGGCCTTGGCATTCGCCGTCCTGGGCTACGTGGTGATCCATGTTGTCTTCTTCACGCTGGATCATGAGGAAAAGAAGAATCACGACAATAATGAAGATCCGGTGCTTGAGGATAGGCGCAAACTGCTTGAGGAGAGGCGCAACCAGTTTCTTGACAAGAGGCGCAAACGGTTGTTACTCTTCGCAATCTTGGCCGCGACCATCACCTACCAAGCCGGCCTCACCCCTCCGGGCGGCTTCCTGCTCCAGGACAAGCTCGGAAACCACGCCGGTGACCCGGTCCTCCTGTGCAACGACCAGCGCCGCTACAAAGCCTTCTTCTACTGCAACTCGGTGAGCTTCATGTTGTCCATCGCTCTCATCATCCTCCTGGTGAACCCCACTGTGTATAGACCAGCCATAGAAAGCAATGCGTTGTCTGTTTGTACGGCGGTGGGCTTGTTTTGTTTGATGGGGGCCTACGCCGCCGGAAGCACGCAGGACGATAAGACATCCATCTACATCTTCGTCTTGGTGGCGCTGGTCCTCTTCGTTGCAGCCGGATTGCTAGTAGTATATTTTGTGGGGGAGCGGAGAAGAAATGCCAATCCAGCAGCAGACATGCGGTCCATACTTGAACAGGATGCCGCTAAGGAGGAAGAAGATAGGAAGAAGGAGGAAGAAGAAAGAAAGGAGGTAGAAGAAAAGAAGAAGGATGCAGAAGAAAGGAAGAAGCACGCGAGGCGCAAGTACCTGATGCTGGTAGGCATCTTGGTGGCAAGCGTAGCCTACCAGGCCGGACTGGAACCGCCCGGCGGGATGTGGCAGAGCAGCAGCGACGAGCATGAGGCGGGCAGCCCGGTGATGCAAGATAACATGAGGGGCCGGTACCTCTTCTTCTTCTACAGCAACTCAATTTCTCTTGTGGCTTCCATCGTTGTCATCATCATGCTGCTACCGCATTGGCTGCCCAAGAAGAAAGAAGAATGTGAAGATTGGTCGCTGAGGGTGATGAACAAGACGATCATACTGGATTTGGTTGCTCTCCTAGGGGCCTATGCAGCCGGCTCCTGCAGGGGGTGGAAGACATCTATGTATGTCGTCGCGCTCATCGTTGCCGTGCTGGGCTACTTTGCCATCCATATGAAACTGTCATTATGCCGGCGGAAGAATCCTCGTCGTTATGGGAGCATTGAGAGGCAGAACAGCCAAGGAAATCAGCCAGTCTGACTCATTTATCTGTGTGCCTCCCTGTAGTATAGCCCTACTAATGTGAGGGCAATCCACAAAGTAGTCCAGAATTCAGGGCAATTGCTCATTTGAGCTGTGATCTAATCTGTTTTGCCTCTAATCAGCTTATCTCTGTCCAGTCTCTACCCTGCTTTAGCTCTCCCCCTTTTTAGTGATGTAATAGGGTTACTCCCTAGGCAGGTATGTGTATCATAATAATCCAATGAATATGGCACAATTACCAGATTCTGTGTGCACTCTCTGCCTCGTAATTATATCTCTGTATTTAGGAAAATGAATCCTTTGTTACGACTACTGAAACATGGTATGCCACTTGGTTACGAAATCTCCCTGGTGTCGTGTAAGCCTAAGGTTGATAAGAAAGTAGATACAGAGTGACCACATAACAGTAAATCAATGATGGAGAGGAAACATACATTGAGTCAGGGGCCCTGGATACCTTCGGCTGCAAAATCTCCCTGTTGGGGAAATTCACCGAACACCTGCTGGGCACCTCGATCTGAGCTAGCATTTAGCCGTCGCCGGCCACGGGAAGTAACCATGGATCAATACGCTAGCATCGGAGCTCAGAGGTTGGCGCCACTTTTGGCTGGAGAGAATTCCCCGATCGTGAGTCTGCCTCGATCGAGGCTGTTGCTGGAGGCGAGTGGATGGTGAGCTCATGGAGGTCACGCGATCCAGAGTGCGGGAATCAGCCACGTCGTACACGTTGAGGAGCGCCACGCCCGACGCCATCGGGACGCCCACCGTGAACAGGACCCGCCGGAGGATGCGGTCGAACACCACCGTCGGGAAGCTTGTCGCCGCCGTCCTCCTCCTCGCGCGCGGCCTCCACGAGCGACTCCTCGAGGAGCAACTGCTGCGTGGCGAGAGGATGGACGTGGTGGCCCGGCTTGTTTTTTTGAGGATCTGGTGGACGTGGTGGCCCAGCTGTGCGTCCGTGTAGTCCTGGCCATGGGAAGCCCGGCCCGGCCGGCACGATGGCCGGGCCCGGGCCCATCGTTTTTGTGCTTTCCTAAAGGGGCCTGGCCCGAGGCCGATCGGGTTTTTACGCGTTTAGGCCGGGCTTGGGCTCAAAAAACAGGTCCGATGGCCGGCCCGGGCCGGGCACGGGCCTAGATTTTTTGCCTCGAGTTTGGCTAGGCATATGCTAGTAGGTTGTATTCTTGGCTAATAAAAATGCTTGACAACATATACACAAGGAGCTTTGACTATCAGAAGCTTTTATTCAGAGTGTACATCAAACTCATTTATAGTACTATACAACAGAAAACCTCCACACAATCCGCATCAACTATCCTATCTTAACTTAAGAGGAGAAATTTCCGAAGAAAACTGAACAAATAATGAACTATCCCAAACTACTTGACTTCAACAAAGCTCCATAATGTGTAGTCCTTTTGCCGTCCTGCTCATCGTCTTCCGTCAGTGTTGACCGAACAACAATGTCAGTGCATCTTCTTTAATTCTTTTTGCTCCAGTATCAATGAATAAAAGGATTACTCCAACATGAACATATCCAGCAGAATAAAAGGATGCAGACGGACAGAGCACATAGCTATGTGCTTGTGTTGCAAACAACAAATGAGCAGACATGCTCTCTCCTTCAAGTTATGCGTTTGCAAAGATGCAGCCAACGGGTCAATGTTGAGTAATTAGGACACATCCAGTGGAGCAGAGCTGAGGAGTTGGCCATGGAGGGAGCCACTATTAGAGAAAACTTTATACACAAAATCTTATCAGCAGCGCGGTATAAAAACAGACGCTACTACTACTTAGCAGTAGCGCGCTTCAAAAAAAGCACACTACTAATACACTAGTAGCAGTAGCGTGTTAGGTGATAGGAGCGCTACTGCTACAATTGCCAAGGTGTTGCCCCCAAACCATGTATTGTAGTAGCGCCCTTCCAGTAGACGCGCTACTGCTAACGTACTTAGCAGTAGCGCGTTCCGCCAACACACGCTACTGCTAAAGTCTCACCCCCCTCGCGCCTAAGTTTAGTCCCATATTGTTAAGCGAACAGGGTGTTTATCATCTTAAATATGTTACTTCTCAAACCATCACAAGCACTTGGTCTTCATTAAACTCTATGTGTAGGATCTGTGGCCGCAATAGGAATCTTCACCGGTTTTCCTATTGACAATTTAGATTCTATACAAAAAGAACATTGATGACTAATGTATTTTTTGATTTTGTTTTACATGCTTAGCCTTAGCAGTAGCGCGTTTGCAGAAGGCGCTATTGCTATGGATTTTAGCAGTACCGGTGGCGGCGCTCCTGATCCTTCCTGAAGCCGCCGTTTTGGAGTTCACGATTCGTTGCATGCGGCTTCATCTCTTCATGGTAGTGTGCTAGGGGTGGTGTTGCTGCGCTCAACGCTTTTGTATCCTGCCTTGGGTGTGTGTGGTGTTGCCGTGCGTTTGTTCCGGATGATGTTGATCTTTGATTTATATATAAAGCGGGGCGGAAACCTTTTTGGGTAAAAGGTTTAAACATTACACCCGACCTCTCACTAGTAGAAAACAGGGCTATGGTTCAGGCCGGCTCAGCCCATTAGTCCCGATTCAGTGTAGAACCGGGACTAATGTGGGCATTGGTC
>NW_024116069.1:0-8590 GCF_003073215.2 Triticum urartu | reverse complement strand
CCCCCCCCCTCCCCGCGCGCCCCCGCCGGGACCGCGCGTTCCCGTGGAACTGCCTCGTCGCCGGCTACGCACACGTCGGCCGCTACGACGATGCGCTTGCCCTCTACCTCCAGATGGACGAGGAGGGCGCCCCGCGCGACGGGTTCACCTTCGAGAGCGCGCTCCGGGCCTGCGCAGGCGCCCGGTCCGCCGAGCTCGGTCGGGCCGTGCACCGCGACGCCGTGAGCGCCGGCCTCGCTGCCGACGTCTCCGTGTGCGACGCCCTCGTGGAGATGTACGCCCAGTGCGGCGACCTGGAGATGGCGTGCCAGGTGTTTGACGCAATGCCGGAGAGGGACGCCGTCTCGTGGAACGTCATGCTCGCTGGCTTGCTGGGGCACGGTGGCCTCTCTCCTCAGGCAACGGAGGTCTGGAGAAGGATGCTCGGAGAAGGGCACAAGCCCGACTCGGTCGTGCTGTCGAAGATGCTCTGCCATCACCCTGATGATGGCAAACAGGGACTGGAGGTTCATGCCTGGGTGATTCGCCATGAGCTTGAGATAGAGTTGCCAGTGGCAAATGCTCTGATTGGAATGTACGCCAGAAAGAAACAGCTAGGACATGCTCTTTCCATTTTCGAGTCGATGCCCGCGAGGGATCTGGCGTCATGGAATGCTATAATCTCTGCACACAGCCAACATTTCGGCGTTCTCATGATGTTCCGCCGCATGGTTGACTCCGGACTGCAGCCGAACGAGGCCACCTTCGTCGCGGTGCTGTCCGCATGCGACAATCTAGGGTTGGTGGAGGGCGGCATGAGGCTGTTCTCTGAGATGGAGAACAAGTACAGGATTCAGCATACTGTACAGCACTGTACCTCTGTGGTCAACATGCTAGGCAAAGCTGGGATGGTGGATGAGGCTTATGAGTTCATGTCGAAGCGGCCGCGTCTCGGCAGCGAGCCAACAGTCTTGAGGGCGCTGCTTCATGCTAGTTCAGTACATGGCAACATAAGGATAGGCGAAATTGCCGCCAAGAAGTTATTCGACCTGGAGCCTGACAATGCGCATCATTTCGTCACACTGATGAAAATGTATGACAACACGGGTAGGTTGGAGGAGCTCGAGAAGGTGAAGAAAACGATGAGGGATAAAGGGCTTTAACGTTGACCTGTTGGGTCACCACTAATCTCAACTTCTGTAGAAAGCCCCGGCATCTTCATTGCTGCATGTGGTGGTGATTTCTTACCAGTCTGCCAAGCTCCGGCATCTTCTGTATTAACATACATTAAGATTCAAATGTTTTTATAGCAAAGTATCAGCAGGACAGGGATTCTGATGTTTATACCAGTATCAAACAGAGCATGTTTCATGGCGCACAGTGTACAGTATTTATTTTGTCTGGAAAATAGAAACTCTTCGATTTCATCTTGCTGATCAAATACCTGATCTTTTGGCACAAAACTGGAAGTTGCTTCTTAGGGAGTGCGAGCTTCTTGTCCATGACCTACAAGGATCAGATGATGAATGAATGAAAGGAGAAAAGCTCTAGAAGAAATGTAACTGGCAGATGAATCAAGGTACTAAAGTCTCAAAGTTGCCCATGGACGCCCACTCTGAATCTGCAAATGATGTCTGTATTTAGCACTGGGTTTATAGCATGCCATGAAGATCTGTATACCCTCTCAACGTGCTAGTTGCTTGAGACCTTTGGGAGGGTAGGTTGTATAGCTTCAGAGGATCTGGCTCTCGGCACTGTCGCTACTTGATCAAATGCCCGATGAAATGAGAAATGTGAACAGCCTGGGTTGTCACTTGGGAGCAATTATATCATGTCCCCTCAACGTGCTAGCTGCCTGAGACCTTTGGGAGAGAAGGTTGTGCAAAGCTTCAGATGATCTGGCGCTCTGCACCATCGCTACTGGAGCACTGTCTGGCTGCTGCTGCTGTGGCGAATTTGGAACCATCGACACGACATCATGTTCCGTGCCAGGCGGCCCTCTAAACCGCCTCCTCACTGATGCTGCCGGGGACGTCATGGTCTGGTCTTTCAGGCTAAGCAGCCAGACTTAAAATGATCATGGGAAGATTTGGGAAGCACTGACGAAAGTTTCAGAATATTTGGGAAACTACCCGAGCCTGCATGTTTAACTGCAGTTCCGGACCAATTCACTATACCATGGAATATTTGGACCTGTTTCAGAATATTTGGGAAACAACCCGAGTACGCACGATATTTTGGACCAGTTTCATTAGATTATTTATAATAAAGGATAACTAAACCAAAACCGGCAGAAAACTGTCAAATTTAGAACTTGGACACAACCTACTGTAGACTGTAATGGTACAACACTAGGAATAATATTCTACTCCCTCCGTTTCTAAATATAAGCCCATTAAGAGATTTCAATATGGACTGCATACAAATGTATATAGACATATTTTATAGTGTAGATTCACTCATTTTGCTCCGTATGTAGTCCATATTGAAATCTCTGAAAATGCTTATATTTAGGAACGGAGGGAGTATCATATAGGACTCTGACATGAACTAAATTTTGCAGCATCTGATCGAACCTATTATGGATAAATTGTAGGAATCCAACACTTTTCTCCTAGTAGAAGACATATAAATGCTAATTTAGCTGCACATAGAGTCTGCTACGTTTAATGTCATTGGCGATGTTCTTAGCATCCATGGCAATACCAGCCAATCCCCTTCTCCCTAACCCGGCACAATAGAGCCCATTTGCCCCTTTCCAATGATTAGGGAATTCCTTCTTGGGCAAGCCATCGCTATTTAG
This sequence comes from Triticum urartu, assembly GCF_003073215.2. Lineage (NCBI taxonomy): Eukaryota > Viridiplantae > Streptophyta > Magnoliopsida > Poales > Poaceae > Triticum > Triticum urartu. The sequence continues at coordinate 5,808 of NW_024116069.1, read as the reverse complement.
CATGTCCTTATCATTCTGCACTTGCAAATCTTTACTTGATTTAGAACATATAACAAGTCTTGCATCTAGAGAAGTTACAGTGGACGAAATTAAAATCTCAGTTTATCTTATTACCTTGAGCCATGAATTTGCTGTGCTTTTGTATCCGGTTGCAAACACAATGGCATCAAAGGAGGCTTCCTTCCCACCTTCAAATTCAATTATTTTTCCTTTGATCTTAGTAATCCTTCCATGAACCTACAACAGGTTAAAAACTATAACTTGTCATATATGAAACTAAATTTCTTATACTATGTACATTTTGACCAAGGATATGCTCACTTTAATTTTGTCATTCTTGATTAACCCTATGGTGCCAACATCAATCACTGCGGATCGACCAGTTTCCGACTTCAGGACAAGTGGACCCTTTTCTGGTCTTGTGATGCCATGCCTAGAGAGGTCCCCGAATACGAAATTTGCCATCATCAAAAGGAGACCATCTATCATCTTTAGTGGAAGATAATGGACAAGTGTCATCCCTAGTCGGATTAATTCCTTTGTCATTACATGAATCTGCAACCACAAAAGGGTCACCATCTTTTGCAATATGCAAGATAAAATAAGATATATAAAAGAGATTTGCAGTTAAAGTCACATATATTATACATACCGGACTTCGTATAACTATAGAAGTATTGGCACCATGAGAAGCAAGGTCGTAGGCGATCTCCATCCCAGAGTTACCAGATCCGATGACCAACACATTCCTCCTGGAGTAGTCGATGCCTGACTTGTAACATGATGAGTGGATGGCCACACCCGGGAAGTTTTCCAGGCCAGGGACCACTGGAATATTCTCAACACTATTCTCACCACTTGCCACAACAAGAAACTTCGCCCTGTAATTAACTATTGTGCACTTTGCCATGTCGTGCGCCATGATGGACCAATATTTTCCATTGAAGTCATATGTGGATGACTCAACAACAGTGAGATACCTCGGATGGATAGTGAAACACTCAATGTAGTCATCCACGTACTTGATGAAAGTGTTCTTTGGTATGTATGTTGGGGTATCTGCTGGGTACGGCATGTGTGGCAACTCACAAAATTCCCTCGCTAGATGTAGCTTCAGCCGGTCATACGTGCGGTTGCGCCATAGTGATGCGCTGCAATTCTCACGTTCAACGATGACATAGGGGATGGAGAATTGGCTAAGGCATGCTGCAGTTGCGAGCCCTGCAGGCCCTGCGCCCACAATCAAAACTACGACCTCCTCCATCACTACAACAACAGAGCGTATGAATATGTGAGATTACATATGTATGTAGGATGGACACTCCATAGTAACTCGAGGTATATTTTGCTCCCTTGATAGAATATTGGGAAGAGCACCTACATATGAGGCTTATACATAAATTTAAAATTTTCACATGGCAATTCTGTTTCTTGAACATGTCTATATTGTGAAAGTAAAAAAAAAACATGTTTATATTATGGGATGCAAAAAGGGTAAACTTTGGTGCACACTAACTCAGTATGTCATATTCCCTTCAATAATTAGAGAATTATAAATACCACATTTATTGTGAAATCTAATCTGGATACAAAATTGGTAGGAAACACAACTCCGTTCTGTTACATTTCCCATCTAAATTCACAATAAGATTCAGATATATTTAGGCCATATTTGATGCTTCTATTTTATTTTTGCAGGGAAATGCTTCTAATTACACTAACTACAAATTAAAATAAGATAAGGTTATGTTCAAAATTTTTGTAATGTTTTTTATTTTTCTTATGAACGTTGCGAATCCCAATTGTATTAGTTTGGTGTACTCAACTTTGATCTTCTTGAGCGTAACAACCACATCGCTCATAGTCATCCTCTGGCCAGGCAAGTAGCTAGAGCAGATCAATCCCAATTGGAAGATCGACGCTAGAAAACAACCGTCCCGGCTGCAGCAAGGAAGAGAGGAACCTTGCAGAAGCTGACCATCAACAACTTGGACAAGTTCTGCAGGAAATGCCCGATGAATAAACCCACTGCCTAAGTGTTAGTTGTGCACCAAACATAGGGTCTGTGGGTCTCCTTCCAGTGAAGGCTTCAAGGAGCATAATTCTGTAGCTTAACGCGTCGCTCTTCCTTGATGCCTTTCCGAGTGACCCATAATCTGTTCAAGAAAACGTTGTAGGGGAACGCGACAGAAAACAAAAAATTTCCGCACTATGAACATGCCAGGATCACTATGGAGATGCATACAAGGTTTTGATCTGATCATTACTGACTCGTGGCGCAGCGGAAGTAGAGTCGATGTAGATCGTCGATGCAGATCCCCGCAGGTAGGATTTACAACCTTCCAACCGCGAGGATGTTCTCCGTCATCTATACCACGGACAGGCCTTCGGGAGGTGGTCGGACAGTCCCTCGGACGATGTCACGGACAGCTCTTCAGGAGCCACTCTCAGAAATTCAGACGGTCACTCAGACAACCCTTCAGGAGCCACTCTCAGAAACTCGGACGGTCACTCGAACAGCCCTCCGGGAGGCCCTCGAACAGCCCCTCAGGCAAAAGATCGAACCTACGACCTCTCTACGGGGTTGCACACATATGGTGTCAGCTATCCGGTAGGGCTTCGCCGTCCAAAATTAGTTTCTGTTGGAATCCAGACAACCTTTCGGCTCTACGAAACTATTTCATCTGAGGGAGAGAGAAAGCTAGATCATGCATGGCATGTGTATGAGAGTTGGAGTGAGTGTGGAGAGCTTCTCTCTACCTCTATTTATAGGACAATGCAAGGGGTAGGGTGGCACGTGTAAACCCCAAAATGCCCATGGTATATGTCTCACATAAAAGGCATAATGGAGAGGCAAGTGGAGCTCCATGGAGCTCCACCCTTGGCTGTCCACCACTAGTGGGCCCTTTCAAAGAGGGGCTCTTATCCTTCCATGTCATCCATCTTGATCTTTTGGGAAAAGCCCCAAAAAGTGGCTTTCCAAAAAGCATCTAAATAGTGTTTTCCACTATTCATGAAAACATTTTTTCGTGACCAATTAATCCGAAAATATCTGTGAAGGTCCAGAACATTTCTAGTACCCCATACAAAAATTCTGGATGCGTTCCAAAACATTTTCGATTAATGATTTTCATCAGCAAAAAGCAACCAAAGCATTTCCAGCAGCTCCAGAACATTTCCGGTTCTTTTCTCCGGAAAAATTCCATAAGTTTCCAGAACAATCGGGTACCCTCCAAAAAGTTCCAGGTGCATTCCAAAACCTTTTTGGCTCAATGGTTTACTCTGAAACAACTTTTTGGTTTTGCCAAAACTTTTCCGTTGTGTCCAAAACTTTTTCAGTGACTTTCTCTCAGACTCCCTGTCTAGTATTTAGTAGATACATGAGTACATGACCCTTAAGCGTGTGACCCTGTAGGTTCAGTGAAGTATAGACATGTATGGAACACTTTCCGATCAATGATCAATAGCGAAACCGTGGACATCCATATTGATCCCTATACCCACGTGAATGAATATTCGAGTGAACATGTATTGTTGTGTGATATTCTTGTTGCTTTGCAATATGTTACAAACACCCGAGATGAGACTTATCGGCATCCCCGTGGATCAACACTTTTCCACTGTGCCAGTTACCTCGTTACCGGTTTTGTTCCCTTATCTCGTTTCCACATTTCGGCATCCCTGTGAACAAATCACATTGTGTCTGGACAGATGATGATGGATACCATAACACCGAGATGGCCCTAAGTATGTCTCTCCATCATCGGAGGAGAAAATCCCAATCTTGAGCTACCTCATTCCTTGTCATACTTTTTCATGAACCCGTAAGCCGCCGTAATAGCCACCCAGTTACGGATGGCGTTTAACAAACCCAAAAATTCACGAAGCAAGAACGAAGGAACTCGACACCCTCAAGGTCTAAGAAATTATGCAACACTTGAGCCAGTCATAGAGGCATGACTAGGAATACATTTTACTTTTTAATATACCACACATGAAATGAGTTTCCCTCCGAGCCTCATGATTATTGCAGACTCGATAATCATTACAGTTATAGCATGGAACATAAACTTCAATTACAAACTTGGAGATACAATAACTATTGTTACTGCCTCTAGGGCATATCTCCTATAGACTCCCACTTGCACTAGAGTCATAATCTAGTTAAATGGCTTCCCTAGCACCAATGGCTATCTAGTGTTGCTCATGCTTTGCTCATGGTAGAGGCTTTGTCATCGGGTCTGACATGTTCAGATCCGTGTGAACTTTGCATACTTTCACTAAACCCACTTCGACGTGATATCGAATGAGTTTATATTTGCGTTCAATATGTTTTGTCTTATGGTGAGAACATGGCTCCCTTGCGTGAGCCACGGCGCCATTATTATCACAATAGATTTGCACTGGGTCCAGAGCACTTGGAACCACACCAAGGTCTTCAAGAAATTTCTTGATCCAGGCCGTCTGCTTGGAGGCTTCTGAAGTACCAACATATTCTACCTCCGACGTAGAATCCGCCATAGTCTTCTGCTTGGAACTTTTCCAGTCCACCGCGCCACTATTCAATACATAAACATAGCCTGTTTGAGATTTGAAGTCATCTGCGTCAATCATGAAGCATGCATTGGTGTAACCAATTACAACGAGCACTTCATCACCTCCGTACACAAGAAGCAAATCCTTGGTCCTTCTGAGGTACTTAAGAATATTTTTGGCTGCTGCCCAGTGTTCCAATCCTAGATCACTTTGGAACTTGCTGCTAACACTTAGCGCATAGGAAACATCTGGTATTGTACATACCATGGCATACATAATTGAACCAATTGCTGAAGCATATGGAACATCATTCATTTTTACTCGCTCATCGAGAGTCCGAGGACGCTGATTATTGCTCAGTGTTGTGCCAGGTGACATGGGAAGTAGGCCTTTCTTGGAGTTTCTCCATGTTGAACCTTTTCAACACCTTGTCAATGTACGTGCTTTGGCTAAGCGCTATCATGGCGTCTTGATCTATCTCTATAGATCCTGATGCCCAATATGTATGTCGCTTTGCCTAAGTATTTCATTGAAAAATTCTTCTTTAATGAGTCTTTTATTTTGCTAAGAAAATTTACGTCATTTCCAATCAACAATATGTCACCCACATATAAGATTATAAAATGCTTTTGCGCTCCCACTAAACTTCTTGTAAACACTGTTGGGTAACGTAGTAATTTCAAAAAAATTCCTACGCACATGCAAGATCATGGTGATGCATAGCAACGAGAGGGGGAGAGTGTGATCTACGTACCCTTGTAGATCGACAACGGAAGCGTTAACTTGGTTGATGTAGTCGTACGTCTCCACGGCCCGACCGATCAAGCACCGAAACTACGGCACCTCCGAGTTCTAGCACACGTTCAGCTCGATGACGATCCCCAGACTCCGATCCAGCAAAGTGTCGGGGAAGAGTTCCGTCAGCACGACGGCGTGGTGACGATCTTGATGTACTACCGTCGCAGGGCTTCGCCTAAGCACCGCTACAATATTATCGAGGACTATGGTGGAGGGGGGCACCGCACACGGCTAAGAATATGATCACGCGGATCAACTTGTGTTCATGGGGTGCCCCTTGCCTCAGTATATAAAGGATGGAGGAGGAGGAGGCCGGCCAAGGCAATTGGTGCGGCCAGGATGTGGAGTCCTACTAGGACTCCAAGTCCTAGTAGGAGTCCACCAAGAGGGGAGGAAGGGAGAAGGAAGTAGAGGAGAAGGAAAGGTGGCCGGCCCCCTTTTCCCTAGTCCAATTCGGACCAGAGGGGAGGGGGG
>NW_024116068.1:0-8274 GCF_003073215.2 Triticum urartu | reverse complement strand
CCCCCAGGAAGCCCGATGGTGGCGGCTGTCTAAGTTTATTTACCTTCTGTTTGTGCCAGACATGTGAGTCCTATGGCTTGGTCATGTGGGCCCGTTTGTGGCAGTGATGCCTTTTGTATTGTTAAACTACTTATGCTGCTACTGTACTGTGTATCTTGAACCATGCCATGATAGATGTGTCCTAGTTATTGCACACCTAAGTGACTCAATCAAGCATAAAAAATGAAAAGTAAACAGAAAGAAAATACCATACGAATCTTCGGGTAAAATCAATGACATAGGATTAGATGTGCAATACTTATGGCACATCTAGACGTGCTTTAGCAAAACTGTATTTATAAAATCGGGCATAAGTCTTTTCTTTTAAAAAAATGTGCATTGATATATATTGATAGTCAAAGTTCTGCATTAAAGACCATGCAAATCAAGAGCGCCTTATATTTTAGGAAGGAGAAAGTGTTCCATAAGGTCAGAACCATGTTCCATGCACCACACATGCACGCAGGGCCGGTCCTGATATTTCAGGGGCCCATGGCGAAACTGCAACCCGGGGCCCCTACTATAAAGATCATACTAATAATCTCATTTCTTTTTAGATTCATTCCTTTACCTAACTTATTATTGTCTATTATTTCAAAATAAAATGAGAATTGTAAATAGTGTATTCCTTTACTTAATTAGACAAATCGAATACCTGATAGAGGGTAAACATCAAGATGAAAGGTTTAAAGTTTAAAAGCTCCATTTGCAACAATAAAAGATCATTTACCTACCCGACGGCTACGGGAGTCTGAGTGGCTTTATTATATAACCATGTTTGGATTGAAGTTATGTGTGTATAGCTGAGACCTTCTTTCAATTTTTAAGTTAAGTCATATGATTTGGAGAGAGAATGCAAAGAAGACAATCAAACACATAGCAGGCAACTTTTTCAATAGATAAGGCGATTGGTGTTGTGTCGACAAAGTTCAGATTGAAGTAAGAAATAGAGCAACGGGCACACGAAATTAAAATTTTGTACTGCATCATATGCGAGACCTTCTAGGATCTGACTGCTGCTGCACTATATGAACATGACCAACTAGAAAGAGGAGGTTAGGGATTACCTTATAAGTGGGGTGGCTTCGTCTTGCACATGAGAGGCATCTCACGAACGGAGGATAACACAACGGGACCGGGGACCTGGAGGAAGACCAGCCGGCCGCATGACGGAGAGCGATCTACATTGGCGTCGAGACTCGCGGTTGGAGCCCTCGCGGGAATAGGATCGTCACGAAGCGGCGACCTCGCGAAGGGAAGAAGGAAAACAGGAATTTCTCCGTGCGTGTGCGTCTAGATTGATGCCTCCTTATGGTCTGGGCCATGGGCTCCTTGCGAACCCTGGAGGGGGCCCCTAGATTTCGGGGGCCCTGCGCGGCCGCCCCAAACTCGAAATAAAGCTGCATTTTATACTCGTGTATCGATCTGCCATGGAGTAAAGCAAGATGATCATTTTTTTTTTGAGCATTAGTACAGACACAAGCGCTCATATACACGCGCATACACTCACCCCTATGAAGGCACATACGCACACCCTAACGTCTCCTCCCACTAAAAGCGCATCGCCGGAAATCCTAAAATAAATCCAGAAATAATGCGAGCACCAAGATTTGAACCCTGGTGGGTTGGGGATACCACTGTCCACCTAACCAACTCAACCATAGGTTGATTCGCAAGATGACCAATTTTCGTATGTAAATTATGAGGGTTTCTCCCCGCAAAAAAAAAAGTTATGAGGCTTTCTACTAAAGATATAGATATGCATGGCTGACAGAATATTTTCCTGGTAACAAAATCTCAACCTGCCATCAGTACCCGATCGACCTCCTGTGTTTTCACAATGCAAAAGGAAAAATCTTAATTACCCCTAAAAAAGGAAAAATCTTAATACATGTACGTCACCAACCCAGGCTTCCCGCAAAAAAAAACCCAGGCTATGTGTCCCGTCAAAAAAGAAAACCCTGGCTATGTGCTGCGCGCGTGCGCCGCCGTGTGGCGCGATGGATCTGCTCCCCGAGGACTTGATCGGAGAGGTGGTGCGCCGCCTCCCCGGGCGGAGCCTCGCGATGTCCCGCCGCGTGTGCAGGCCGTGGCGCGCCGTCGTGGACCGTCTCAGGCCGCTCCGGCCGCACTCCGTCGCCGGCATCATCAGCATTCAGCAACTACTTTGACTTCCCGCGCTTCTTCGTCCGTCCCTCCTGCACGAGGATCGCCGCCGCGTTCGACTCCGTCCAGCGCCGCAAAGACGGCCTGACCACCACGAGTCCACGATCGTCGACCACTGCAACGGCCTCCTCCTCTACGTCTGCAACCCCGCCACCCGGCGCTGGGCGCTCCTCCCGTCGGTTCCGGGCCTCGATCTCTTCCCAGGTCTGTGCTTCGCCGGCGCCTACCTCGCCTTCGACCCGGCCGTGTCGCTGCACTACGAGGTGTTGTTGATCCCAGACGTGCCCGAGAAAACCACCGACTATGACGAGGAGGACCCGGAGGACTTGATGGAATGGCCACCGTCGTGCCATCAGCTGATGGTGTTCTCGTCGAGGACCGGGAGATGGGAGGAGAGGGCCTTCGTTCGCATAGGCGAGGCGGCGGGAACCGTAGCCGACGTGCGGTCAAATATGGTGGTGGATCACAACTGGAAGACGGGGTATAGCTACGCCGAGTACTGGAGAGGAGCCTTGTACGTGCATTGTCGCGCCGGCGCTTTTGTTTCCAGGTACCTAATTAACTTTTGTTGATGCAAAAAGATCATTTCATTTGAAAGAACTATATCATTTTATTCCTATGTATGTTGTCTTCTTTTTTCTTTTTTTGCGATTGATCCCTACATATATATGTTGTCCACTAAAGCTATAGTGGGATGCGCTAGCTCAAGCTGATTAATCCAAGCTCGATATATTGTGTGATGGTTACAGGTTTTGCACTTCCGAATGTAGCTACCAAGTAATCAAAGCGCCAACAAACATGGATGAAAATGAAAACATGCGATCCAACTTCAGAAGATCAGAGAAGGGGATGCATTATGCAAGTTTTCGTGGCCATAGACTTCGAGTGTGGATACTCCTCGAAGAATCACATGGCCTACCAGAGTGGGTGCTAAAGTATGATGTCAGCCTCAACCTTCTTTCCTATCGAATGAACACTTTATATTCTGAGGAGATCAACAGGCCATGGACCGTAGATGATGACGACAGGGAGAAGCAGGAGAATAATCGACAGAGCGCTGAATGGAACTCTGATAATGATGATGTCCTAGAGTATGGTGAATGTAGCCACGAGCAGCAGAGTCGTGGGGATTTCCGCTTCCTAGGCTTCCATCCATACAAAGAGGTTGTCTTCTTGAGTCACTCTAATAATGATGTGCTAGTGCCATGCATTCGTAATGCAGCGTAATATCAATCTTAAACAATGAGCCCAATGTAGAGTGAAATCGACGAGCGACATCAATGTGCCTATTTTCCGCTTATCTTATGGTTTAATAATAGATGCTTTTGTAGTATTCCCATTTCCCAATATAGGGTTATTCTTGTGACACGAACCTTAACATTATAGCAGGAGATAAAGATGGAAGCGTTTTTCTTCTTCTATTTCTTGTTTGATGATTATAGCCGGACTTGATTAATCCTGCACTGATCACAATCCCGGTAAGAATGTTAGGTCCATGCATGTCCCCCTCCTCCATCGTGCATATGCTTGTGTTGTTCTTTAAGGCACGTCCGTATAGTGGGACACTATTTCCTACTATTTGGTTCAACAGCAATCTAATTTCCTCCCCCCTTTTCCTTTCCGAAAACCTTGCAGAAAGAACAGACGCTAGCAAATTCCATGATAATTTATCATTGATTGCAATTTTTCTGTTGGTAGCAAATTCCCTGATAATTTGAAAAGGAAACTACTATGAAGTATCTTTGGTCTTGCTGAGATGACAATTGAACCGACCTTGGAGGTGGCGTACGTATGTATGGTAGGACACTGTAACATCTCCCTATGAACTATATGATGGAGCCGCAACCTTGGAGTACCTGATGAAGCATGAAGAGCAGGAGGAGAACATCAGGATCAGAGTGGTGTATCCGATGTTATGTGGAGCTGATGTTTGATTATGCCTGGGATGTTATAACGTTGCTATCATGCTGTATCCCTTGTTTTGTAGCAAGACAACTTTGGACCTTAGTTGAGAGGGTGAGATGAGTGCTTATTAGTTTTTAGTGGCTGGACCTGGTCTGGTAGAATATTGTAACTGGTTTCGTTTCAATGAAATGAAGCTAGGGGTGTGAGCCCCTGATTATTGACGAAAAAACCCACAAATGAACCGACAATATGTATCCATCCCTCTTAACACGCTCATTGTCGTGCACCTAAGCTCTAGGATTTGGGTGTGACAGCTAGGGGTGCAGAGCGGCGCCGATCCGCCCCGCTCCACATGCAAAACAGATTTACTTTACTTATGGTTGCTCCTCTCAGATTTAGTTCAATTTGAACTAATTCTCTACTTATGCGGGACTTTGCAGGATGCCCGCCTGCATCCCTGGTGACAGGGGAGAAAGATTCCCAATGTCGTAGCATTCAACAAGTTCATCTAAAATGAATTATTCAACCAGTTCCATGATAGAAACAATGATTTAACCCTAAAACCATGAATTATTCAACCCTTTTTTTTGCGGGTGATGAATTATTCAACCCTATGGATGCTGGGTACTCTTTTGTGTTCCGTTATCTCTTTTCACAGTAGAACCCGATCCATTTTGGGATTGTATGGAGAGAGAAAAATAAAGAAGCCTACTGGGATTCCATATCTAATACACATGAAAGATTATTTTCGTCATCTCTGAAAACCCACGAACGCACTTCTTATATACAATCAATCTGTCAACCGTAAGCCGCTTGCATATATAAATCAATCCATCAATCATAAGTCGCTAACGGCTAACTACAATCAGTCAACCATAAGCCCGCTTGCAGATACCAGCGGTCTCACAAAACTGAACATCTGACTTGCACCTCGACTTCGCCCTTGCTCCAAGTCAGCGCGTCTTGTGTGGGCCAAGCCTCGTGAAGAACTTCAGGATGTTATCCCCAGGCATGATCACAGGCAAGCCGCACTCTTTTCCCGCTTCCACGCTCTGCAAACAGCAAGGCACGGTACCATTGGTCAGCAGCTGAAGTTTACAAGAGATGACCTTCCAGAATGGTGTCAAAATTCAGAATAAGTTTGGTGTCAAAATTCAGAATAAGTTGTACAGAGCAGGAGCACAACTTCATACATGAGGAATGCGCCAGCGCCATGATACTACCTTGTGCTCAGAAGCTGCCTGCTCGGCACCATTCCGATGGAGATGATGGTGTGCAGGCTGTCTTGCAGCATGGCAGGATGCCAAGACCAGAGGAGAGAGCGGAGCCTGTCCTAGTGGGAGCAGCACAAGAAGATGCCCGCTGAGGGAGAGGATGACAAGGAGCAGGAGCACAGCTTCATACATGAGGAATGTGCCAGCGCCATCGGGCTCATCATCGATGCAAATGCGCCATCGGGGTCGTTATGGATGCAGGAGCAGGCGTAATTTGGGCAACATTTGGCGGATGAACCAAGGTACTAAAATCTGGAGCAAAAATTTACCAAAGCCCAGTAAATATATTAATCTCAAAGTTAAGCGGACTACATGATTCAAGGAGTTCATCCACTTCATACTTAAACGAATCCAAGAACAATCCAAGCGTGAGCCCGGCTTTCCAGTAATTGAATATGGAAATCATATTCTTCATCCTGCCAAGAAGCGCAAAGGAAGCCCTGTACATGAGAGCGCCAATAACCTCGACGATGGCAACGGCCAATCCGGCAGAAAGTATGTCCCAGTCGCCTGTTTGCCCGATGACGGTAGCAAATGCCGTGGCACAGTAAAATCCTATCAGAAAGAATAGGATCTTTACTGGAAACCCTCTACTCACTTTCTTCAGCTTGCCAGACAACTTCTTTAAGAAAGATTGAATTGCATTAAACAGCCGAGTGCTATTGCCTGAATTGTCGGGATTGTCGTCTGCCATAGTCTTAATGGCCCATTGCACCACCCTACAGAAAGAACAAAATATTTCCGATAATATGTTATTGAACATTGTCAGAAGAAAGCATGCTGTCTTTTAAGACACAGAACAATAACTCAGGAAAGGAAGGCAGAGGAACACGCAGAGCAGATTATTAGATAAAATACAACTGATAGTGACCTGTTGCAACAAAGACCATCTGATGGCATGAAAAAACACGAGCCCTTAATTAAGACTGAGTTCTTAACCATCTAAAAAAAACTGAATTCTTAACCCATACCACTCACAATGCACTAACCGAGCTAGCACAAATTTGGCTTCATTACCTACAGAAATTTTGAAGTATGCAGCTTCTCTGAAGCTGGAACCGTGCAAGGACCCAGTACTGAATAAACCGAAATCCCACATTCTCTCCCTAGTTGATATTTGATGCATAAGGACATCAACCTTCAGTGAACAGGTTAAATCTAGGATACTTAGGTTAGGCATAACTAATCGCATTATTTAGTAAATTAGCTACCACATCCAAATAGAAGGGTCTGAAATTGTAAGCTCGCTGAACTGAGAGCCTAATGGTAAAAGGGGAGGGTGTATATTGCGTGTGATATATGCATGAAATCGAATTGCTCTCTTCAATGCAATACTTGGCACATTGCCTGCTGGCCATTCAATACACTTGCCTTGCCATTGCAAGTTTGCATCTGAATTCAGTGGTACAATGCATCTAAATTAAACAACCTTTACATCGGAACTGAGCATGAGAAAGACTACCAGTCACTAGGATTTCTAATGAAACCATATAGCATTCGGTTCGAACAAACAAAGTGCTTTAACAATCTCCAGCCATCCTTGTTCTTAGAAAACACAACACCTAATAATTTCCCGGATTTTGCATAAAATTGACTGAATACTAACTACATCAAGTGCAAGATAGACAGTGTCCTGTTCCAACAAAGATATCTATTTTGACCATCTGATGGCACCCCAAAAAATGATCCACTTAAATGAGTTCTGAACCCATACCACTTACAGTGTACTGAATGTTGTAAACTAATATAAGAGTGTTTAGATTACTAACATAGTTATCTAAACGCTCTTATATTAGTTTACGGAGGGAGTATTTAGGATTCGCTACCTACAGAATTCGGGAATTGTGCATCTTCTGTGATGTGGGAACCGTGCAAGTACCGACTAATGAGTAAATCATGCATTCTCTTCCAAGTTGACATTTCAAGCATAAATACATCAACCTTGAGTGAACATGTCAACACTGGAATGCCTAGATTAGGGATAACTAGTTTCCATTATGTATGTTTTCAGTCAACATATCAGAACAGAAGGGAATGAAACTGTACACTCACTGAATTGAGAACCTCATGGTAAATGGGGGAGGGCGTATACTATGTGAGATATGCATGAAATAAAAAATTTCTCTACGGTGTAATACTTGGCACACTGCCTACTAGTGAGTCAATTCACTTGCATTGCCTTGCCATTGCAACGGTGTTCTAAACTTAAGTACTAGTATTTACAGTGAAACCTTGTACTAGTATTTACACTGAATGACCATCGAACAATCTTCATTGGCGACTAAATAGTCAGTAGTATTTACACTGAAAGCTTGTAGCATACGATTGAAACAAACAAAGATTAACAATCTCCAGCCACCCTACACTGAAGAATTCCTCATTTTTTTACATAAAACTGACTGAATACTGTAATGATAATCGAACAATCTTCATTGGTGAAATCGACACACATCGCACAACTTGCAGGTTTTGTAGCTACTTATTTCTGTATTATTTGGAACGGATATTCTTGGTGTGGTAACACACTAACAGTAAACGCTACCTGGTGCTTCTGCCGAAGGAAGGAGACGCGCGCACCAAGCGGAAGCTCCCCTGATGCTTGTTCCGGCAGCACGCGGCGGCGGCGGCCCCTCTTGGAGCGCAGGAGGACGCGGCAGCAGCGGCGGCGACAAGGTTCCTCGACCTCGAGCACCCCGACCAGCACCGGTGCCCCGGCGGCGACTGGACGGCTCCCTTGCACAGACGGAGAGCGGACATGTGCCCTGCCCAATTCGACCAAAAAATTCTCAGACATCGGAACCAAATCGGACCTGACCAACCGAGCTCATATGTCGGCAGTCTCGATCGGCGGGCACTCACCCAGAGCTCCGCCCCCCGGCAAGAAGTGGGG
>NW_024116067.1:0-14370 GCF_003073215.2 Triticum urartu | reverse complement strand
CCGCGACCCCCGTCGTCGAACCCCCTCAAGCCGAAGCTCGACGTCTCCCCCGCGAGGGCCGCCGTGGGCCCGCCGCCGGAGGCCGCCGCCCCGGCCCGCTCCGGGGGCCCGGGGCCCGCCGCCGGAGGCCGCTGCCGCGTCCGACTCCGGGGTCCAGGTACGCTCTAGGGTTTGCGGGCTGTCGGGATTTGGCGGGGCGCTAGATCTGGTTTAACGCCGGGGTTTCGCGTGGTTTGGTGACAGGTGGTCGTCAGGATACGCCCCCCGTGCTCGGTGGAGGGGGAGGAGGCTGGGGAGGATGGGCGGGGCCCCGACGCGTGCGTTCGCAAGATGGCGACCAACTCTGTCGCGATCCAGGGGCAGGACTTCACGTTCGACGCGGTCGCCGACGCAGCGTCTACGCAGGTGAGGTTGGGGGTGAAATCTGTGGCTTAGAGGCTCTGCCTTGGGAAGGTTTTGTGGGCTCTTTTGGCTGAGGGGTTAGCTAAATTTTTGGTGGTTTTCAATGGGTTTGGCACATTCGCGGTTACAGATTAGCTTCGACTCTTATGCTAACATGTGCTATACTCTGGGATTGTACTGGAAAAGGGTTCCATTCCCTGGCCTGCGATGCTTATGAATAACAGTGAGATTTGAGATAGTCGATAGTACTTGACAGCACAATGATGTACTCCCTCCGTCCCAAAATTCTTGTCTTAAATTTGTCTAAATACGGATGTATCAAGTCACGTTTTAGTATTAGATACATTTGTATCTAGACTAATCTAAGACAAGAATTTTGGGACGGAGGGAATAATTGGTTTGGTCATTTTGTTGGTGAATATGAGCTGATTTTTTAGTTATTCGGCGGTTTTAGAATGTCTTTAGCGTGATTTAGCCAGCACATATCAGGTCAGGGTCTCGGTGTGGTTCTAGTGGAAATTACTATGCTATGCTTACTTGTTACCGCATTAAATAGTTTCCATATGTTGTGCTTTCTGTATTGAAGTTACAATTGTGTAAGTTTTTTTTATGGGGGTGCTTTGTCAAATTTAGTTTGCGTACTTTTCTGGATTTTTTGCTTGGGAGATCATACTGGTTACTGGTTAAGTTACTGTGTTGTTTTCCTAGTTAATGGTTTGATTACAGCATTGTTGTTTGGTGCCCTGAAGTTCTTTTTTCCCTGGAATTCATAGGAAGATCTATTCAAGCTTGTTGGGCAACCGCTCGTCGAGAATTGCTTGTCAGGGTTCAACAGCTCTATATTTGCCTATGGCCAGGTGACTTACATAAGTTTAACATTTATAAATCTACTTATAACTAGCTATTCGGAACATGCTAAGTAAGCTCTCGTTTTCATTTGATCATGGAAAGACTGGGAGTGGAAAGACATACACAATGTGGGGACCTCTCTCTGCAATTTCAGGAGACTCGATGGGCTGCGAGAGGGGACTGACACCCCGTGTTTTTGAGCAGTTGTTCTCCCGGATTAAAGAAGTAACTCAACGGATTTCCTAGCTGTTTTTTATGTTTCAAAGTTTTCCTACTTGAAGCTTAACTTGCTCTTACATCTGCAGGAACAAGGGAAACACAAAGACAAAGAACTAATTTACAATTGCACCTGCTCTTTTCTCGAGGCAATTTCCATGCTTAGTATCTATAACATATTTGTAGTTATTTTTATCGGCGATAGAAAATCTGATCCATGTTGATTAATACGTGCAGATCTACAACGAACAGATAACTGATTTGCTAGATCCCATGCAAAAAAATCTTCAGGTGAAAACAAATTGCGAAATACGGTAGCAGTTTTTTCACTTTTTTTTTACTAATACGACCTATTCATTGGCAGATAAGAGAGGATGTTAAAACTGCTTGTGTTTATGTTGAATCGTTGACAAAGGAGTTCGTTTTCACTATGAAAGATGTAACTCAGCTATTGGTGAAGGTTTGTGTGCATCACGATATTGATAACTACTTACTTCCTGATATGCATTTGCTCTCGTATATTTGTGGTGATCAGTATTTGACCATAATTTCAAAAGGAGCTGTCGGGTACTTATCACTCTCAAATATGATTTTGAACCTCATTGTAGTTTTACCAGCATTCCGAGCTTAACTGCTTAAACTGTGTTTCCTTCATATATTACATCTTGCATTTGTTTGTCCTAATCTTGCATCTGGTGATATACTTTCTGTGTCAATTATGTGGATAGTTTATTCCGTGCTGGAGGCATGCCTACCATGGTCCCACCCAAAGTTGGGGCTGTTGAGTGAGTCACTGTGAGTAGTAGGACTTAGATCTGTGTCAGATGTTGGTCCTTTGTTGTCTATGTGTGGAATTGTTGAGCGCTAATTGTCCTGGTCCAAACTCTTGTATCTATTGTTCTTCTCCTCATAATGAAAGTATGTGCAAATGCTTTTTGCCTGTTCTCAAATTCCTTTGATGTGAATAGTGAAGACCGGAGAGGCTTATTACTCTGTTGGAAGATATTTTTCTTGCAAATATTTCATCTACAGATGATGCGCCCTCTTGTTGCTGCAAATCTGATCACAGTAGTTGGACGCTTATTTCATCAGATTGATATTTTCCAGTAACCCATGCATATACATCATCATATGCCTTAGTTTAATTTTGAACTTCGTGCAGGGATTGGCGAACCGGAGAACAGGGTCAACAAGTGCGAATGCAGATAGTTCACGCTCTCATTGTGTTTTTACATGTGTCATCAAATCTGAATCAAAGGTAGTTGTTGAAGCGGGCCTTGTGTTACATTATTGTTTCATTGGTCATACCTGTGAGATGCAATTATTTAACCTGCAGTAAATATTCCTGACTTTTGATGTTCTGATTGTGTCTTTAAATCTGTGAAAATCCGAATCGAAGGTAGTCGTTGAATTTGGGCTTATTACATTATATTTTCAGTAATCATACCTGTGGGGTGCAATTATTTTACCTGCAGTAAGTGTTCATGTCTATTCGATGGTGACGCTCTTAGCTTCACTTGTGGTGCTTCTATTAGTATAAATTGTCCTGTTTCCGCGTTTGCCGCTCAGCTATGTCCTGGTCTAGATGTTGTTTATTCCATTTCAGCAAATGTATGCACCAAATGGTGAGGCCTGTGTGCTCCATGATAGGTTGAAGGCACATTGCACTTTCTCCAATGTTTGCATATACCTTGACATATATTACTGGATCTCCTTTAGGTTTTAGAAGTTCCTTCTGATGTTTCACATATGGAATACTGAAAGGTTCCTTAAGGCATAGCTCTAAAAGGTGTGGAAAAAGAAATCATTCTGCTCAAGCTTGCATTCTGTTCTATTTTATGAATAGGATCAATTATCTTGGGACACACTATACCACAGCTGCTTCCTTTGGCATTTCTTTTCCTCCTTTTGGTGCCTGCTGGTTGCTGCTGTTTGCATAATGCAAGATGTAAAGTTCTACAAAATGTGTAAATGGAGGTCTCAGTTCTGGTACAAACATAAGAGAGTAACAAGGTGGTGATGGACGAACTTATTTAGAACTAGAATGTAAAATGGTTATCCACAAACTAATTCCCAATAATTATTATCTTCAATCATTGCTAGTTTCAGTTTAGATACATCTGTTAATTCATTAATGGTTTGTTATTGTTCTATAGAATCTTGAAGATGGCTCAAACAGCATTAGAGTAAGCAGGATAAATTTAGTAGATCTTGCTGGATCTGAGCGGCAAAAGCTGACCCATGCAGCTGGGGATCGCCTAAAGGAAGCAGGAAATATAAATCGGTCACTTTCAGCGCTTGGGTAAGCTTCTGTTTATTTTAATAGCGAAGTTAAAGAATTTATGTCAGGTCTTTGCTAGTTGCTTGTTCTTGGCATAATCTATGTTGGTGTATTTGTGGGACCTTTTTTTTGGCTAGACTTGGACTACTTGGTGTACTTTAGCAGAGTAGATAGATCTGATTAATCACTGTACCAAAAGAATCACCTTGCACATTTTGTCATGATGTGCTAATAGGTGTGGAATTGAGGTTCTGATCAATATGTTTTTCGTCACTGCAGAAACTTGATTAATATACTAGCAGAAATTTCACAATCTGGAAAACAAAGGCACGTTCCATATCGCGATTCAAAGTTGACATTTCTATTACAAGAATCCCTGGGTGGTAATGCAATGCTTGCAATGATTTGTGCTGTTTCGCCGTCAGAAAGGTATTACCCAAGTTGAACCAGAAGTCTTCTTTTTGTGCTATTCTGATGTTGTTTCCTCACCATACTTTCTGTGTTCCTATACAGATGTAAGAATGAAACCTTAAGCACTCTAAGGTTTGCTCAACGCGCTAAAGCTATAAAAAACAATGCAGTTGTTAATGAACAAAAAGAGGACGATGTCAATGCACTGCATGAGCAGATCAGACACCTGAAGGTTCTATTGCGTTAATATTGAAAGCACAATTTCTCCATAATGTTTCTCTCTTTGACTCAAGTTTCACCGCTAATGTTATGTTGCAGGATGAACTCCACAGAATGAAATCTAATGGAGGCTCTGAAGGAGGCAATGGCAGCTTTTCTACTGGTTGGAATGCTAGGCGCAGTTTGCATCTGCTAAAAATGAGCTTGAATCGTCCTACGACATTCCAGGCTATCAAAGAAGACAGCGATGAAGAGATGGAGATAGATGAGAATGATGTTGAGAAGCCCAGTAATCCTGATATGGTAATAGCCCTTGCTGGAGATATTGGTTTCAAAAGGCTCCCAGCTTCAGAGGCGACAAATGCTGGTTTTTCACATGTTGATGCGTTTGATGGAGATAAAATTTTGATGCCTACCAAAAGGTCTTGTTCTGATGCTAATAAACTTGGAGAAGACAGATGTAACCTAAATCTCGCTGCCAGTATACAGAGAGGACTTCAAGTCATTGAAAGTCACCAAAACAACGGTGCATGGAGGAGAGCCTCAGTTGGGTTAAATGCTAGAATTAGGGATGTTCTGCCTTGCAAGGTTGATGTCTCGACCCAGACTGATCCTGAAGAATCTCAAGCAAGAGATAACATTCTGGCTCTAGTTCCTTCTTGTGTAGTTGAGATTTCTTCAAATGAGAGCAAGGATCCTGATGCTTGCAGAGATCTGCAATTGGTACCAGCTGATGGAGCAGTACCATCTGATGGCCTAAAGCAGCAGCAGATTCTCAAAGTAAGTTCACACAAAAGTAAGTTCACCAGTTGGTTAAACTAGCTAGAGCTTTATTTTTAAATTATGTCTGTATAGGCTGTGGAGAAGGTCCTGGCTGGATCAATCAGGCGAGAAATGGCACGTGATGAACAGTGCGCGAAGCAAGCTGTAGAAATTCAACAGCTAAATCGTTTGGTGAGTGTTTTTCTTCTCTCCTCGGAAACAAGAAACTATTTTCTGGCCCCCCTGACCATTCTGATATTCTAGGTGCAACAGTACAAGCATGAGCGAGAATGCAATGCTGTAATTGCACAAACAATGGAAGGCAAGATTGCTAGGCTTGAAAGCTTGATGGATGGAACTTTACCGACAGATGAATTTATACATGAGGAGTATCTTTCTCTTATGAATGAGCACAAGGTTGTCTGAAATCTATAGTTCTTGTACTATATAAATAGACAATACTTTCTTTTTATTCTTATTACTTGCGAGCTAATATCCTTGATCCGACAAGTGCAGATCCTCCAAAAGAAATATGACAACCACCCTGAAGTCCTACGTGCTGAAATTGAGGTGAAGGCACTCCAGCGGGAATTGGACTTGTGCAGGAATTACATGGATGAGAAAGAGGTTTTACAGGAAGAGATACATCATCTGAAGAGTCAGTTGCATTATATGCTTTCATCTTCTGCATCGCTTCGCAGGCTGTGGCCTCCACTGCAATTGCATCAGAGTGCTAATCCTTCGCCTGGGACAAAAGATGATGATGGTGATGCTAACATTGCGGAAGCTGCTGATTATGCTGGAGCTGAGAGTAAATGGATTGCTCTCATGGACGAGCTCAGGGCTGACCTTGAAGCAAACAAATCTCTTGTTGGAAGGTTGCGGTCGGAATTGGAGTCAGAGAAAAAATGCTCAGAGGAATCGAAGGAAGCATTGCAAACAGCGATGCAGGGATATACTAGAATCTTGGAACAATATGCTGACCTTGAAGAGAGGCATATTGGTTTGCATGCAATGCACAGAAAGATCCTTGATGGGGTTGAAGATGTGAAGATGAGGGCTGCAAAAGCTGGTGTCAAAGGAGTCGAACTACGGTTCCTCAACTCCCTTGGTGCCGAAATATCTTTTCTGAGAGCAGAAAATAAAAGCCTTCACGACCAGCGGAAGGATACAGCTGAGGCTGTTCAAGCTGCTGGTGAATTGCTGGTACGACTGAAGGAGGCCGAGGAAGCGACAACAGTTGCCCAGGTATGAATTTCCTGGGTTGCTCATATCTTACACCATTTCTGTTGTTTTTGAAAGTTACACCATTTCTGTTGTTGATGGACCATTTCGTTAGACATAACAACAGGATGCATGGAATGTACTAGATCTAGATAGCTGCAGATTTATAACATAGTTCACAAAATCGGGAATTTGGAATGTCACCAAACCTATGGATGAAAACACACATTGAAAGTGCTAATACAGCGGTTTAACTGGGCTGATGGTTACATGGTTGTTGAGTTTGCTAGTGTGCTGTATGTATTATATACTTTTTTTGGCAGAGAATATTATGTAGTTTATTGAGGAGAGTACGTTTTTCTGTTGTGGTAAAACAATGTGTGTGTGTTGCAGAACCGAGCCTTGTTAGCAGAGCAGGAGACGGAGAAAGCCTATCAGGAGATTGACAACTTAAAGAAGAACTACGACCATGAAATCGTCGCGCTAAATCAACGCCTGACAGAGTACTCCAAGCACAACGATGCTACACCTCTGCCTGCCGCATCCAGCAATCTCGACTCTGCACCCAGGTATGACTCGGTTGGTGGTAGCCCTGGTGATGATCAGCAATGGAGGGGGGAGTTGGACGCCATACACCAGCAGGGATCACTGGAGGTCACCAAGAGCACCGACCTCAATTCGTGGTTCTCCGGATACGACAGATGCAACATCTGATGACGACGTCACCGTTTATCTCTCTCTCTCTCTCTCTCTCTCTCTCTGTAGTCTGTACCTTGGGAGAAAAGGGTCAGTGGCAGTAGTATGTTGTACACCTTGTAAGCATCAGATCAGAGGGCCAAGGACGCGTTTCTCTTCACCGACCGGCCGTGTGTGTGTGTGTGGCGTTGTCATTGCAGATTCTTCAAGTGTACTATTATTCTCCCTTGTATATTACGATGGACAGCGGCGCTCTACATTAGGCTGGTTGTAATGGTAAGTACCATATATTAGTATCATGCATATAATACTAAAGTATGATACTACATTCGTAGTGCATAGTATCATAAGTTAGTATTATAAATGACTTCATTTATTAGCATGCATGACACATAGTAGCACAACATTTAATATGATATGGTGTCATGATATGGTACTCAACCCTCTCTTTCTTCATTTAATTCTATGCCATCCCATTAAATTTGCCTAGTTGGCATGCATGATACTACTTATGATACTCTTATTATGACCAGCCTTACAAAAGCCATGGTCTCGTTTGTAGCCGCAATCTTTTACCAATGAGTATAAGGGCATGTACAATGGTGGCATATGGATACATATGTCCCATGACAAAAAGTAATTTAAGGCATCTACATTAACTTTTTCTCTCCAATGCAAGCTATCACTAGTGGGCCTCATTAAGAAATAGAAAATAAAAAGTCTAGTACACATGCATTTTTACTTTTCACTCAACCTTTTCAGCTTTTGTCATCGGACCATACTTTTTTTGTTTAAGCACCCGTCTCCTAAAGAAGATCCCGCTTCCCTATCCGAACCTACTTTACGTCATATCCGATCCTATATGGCATGCGAGGGATCACCTTGAAGCTATGCATTGTACATGCCCTAATGCTGCAAGCTGTACTCGTTGCAACTCCTGACAAGAGCTTATGCCTTTTTTTCTTCTCTCTGACATTGTGCTTGTCCCGTGCTTGACTATGCCACGCGGTAGTCTCGTTTTTCTCTACTTAGTTTAGCCATGGCGTTCACGTTTTTTTTTTTTGAGGGGATGGCGTTCACGTTTGGATCGTGGTATTTCGCATCGATCCGCTTCTCGACAATAATGAAAAAAAAATACCCAGGTACCTTTTTTTGAAGTAATACCCAGGTATTTCTGGTTCGGCGTGTGTGGTCGGCCGGGGATAATGTCGATCGAGATGCATGCACGCCGTTGGGCGTGTAGTGTGTCGTGGCCCGTGCCGTCTGTGCCGCTACAGGTCGCGCGGTCGTTAGCTGCTCGAGCATCGTCAGTTATGGCTGCGCCAACCTTCTCAGCGCCACCACCAGCAGCAAGGTAATGTATTCCGTGCATCTTGTGGTGCTATCGGTGCACCGAATGCCATAAAATATTTTTCTAAATATGAAAAAATCTAACATATTACCGTAACAATAATTTATGATATCGCAAAATTTAGTATTAAATTAAAAATATTTTTTGAGATACAAAAATGACTAGTTTATCAGTGTCATAATGGGTCAAATCTAAAGCCCAAATTATGTTATGTACTATTTAGTGTTGATTTTTTTTATTTTTGTTTTTTGACTTGAAATTTTGTGTCACCCTATATTGATGTTGTGTGAGTGTGCTATTTTTTAGAATTTTTTGAATATTTTAAAAATAAAATGTGAGTTCGGTGCACCGGTAGCACCACAAGCTCCGGTGCACCAGATATTTTCCCCCACCAGCAAAGGCGGGACGTATCTGGTGCAACGGTGAATTTGGTGCTACCGGTGCACCGATCTCCGTATACCACTTTTATAAACATTGAAAAATTATGAAATTTTGTGGGAGTTCAAGTATGACACATATCTACCATAGTATAAAATTTTAGATTCAAATTCAACCAACATAGTTAGACAAAAAAGAAAAATCATGATGTGAATAGTACCTAATTTAACCCGGGCCTTGAATTCAGCCCATTTTCTACATCATCGGTGAATTTGTCCTTTTTGTTTTCTAATGCTGTGTTTTCAATTTGAATCTCTAATTTTGTAGCAAGACAAATTCTTGTTGCTAGTACAATATACTTTTTGTTCTTAATTTTTTGACATTCATAAACTGGATTTTATTAACTAGGTGCATAGGTAGCACAAGATGGCTGGGTGCACTAGATATTTCCCCAAGCAAAGGCATGAACTTTTTTTTTTCGTGAACACCCAAAATTGTGTATCTTCCCGTTGATAGATACTAGCAAAAGGGCCTGTACATACATTGAAATGGAGATTTTTTTCTTCATAATCTCCAATAGCCATGACCACATTTTGCTGCATCACTGAGAAACACAATCAATCTCACTTTTGTGAAATCATGAACATTTTTGTAAGTTCATGCACATGCTTGAAATCATGGACATCTTTCAAACTCGTGAACACTTAAATTTTTTCAAACATTTCCTAAAATCAAGAACATTTTATATGATTTGCAATTTTTTTGAATTGCGTATATTTTTTAAACAATTTTCTTAAATCGGCGATCATTTCTAGAATTGGCGACATTTTTCTAGAAATTGGTGGAATAGTTTTGAAATTCACGAACATTGTTTTGATTTAACAAACAATTTTTTGATTTAACAAACATATTTTGAAATGCATGATCATTTTATGAATCGGTGAACATTTTATGAATGAATAAACTATTTTGAATGTCATGAACAATTTTTAATTTTTAGAATATTTTTCCATTCATGAACATCTTTTGAATTGGTGAGATTTTGTTTAATTTCATTACTTTGTTAATACACGATTTTTTTAAAAATCATGAACATTTTTTGAACATTTATTTTTAAATTTTCAAATATTTTTTGAATAAGCAATTTTTTTACAAAATCTCGCCAATAAATTATTCCCGTTAGTATTAGGTATAGAATGGTAGAAAATAAAATAGTCATAGGGCTACAACTGACAAGACCATGTAAGGCGGCATGGTAGTGAGCGTAGAGTAGAACAGTCAAGGGGTGCTCCATCCTCAATTAACACTAAGACAACATCTCATGAAGCAATCTATCTAACCTTTTGGCGCCGACTCGAACCCATAGCCGTGCATCCTCTTGGATTATCTGAACCAGATGAAGAACAAACGATCGATGATCGTCAAAGACACCCATTGCGGTGCTTTCATAGGCACCAGACGGTAAGAACCAGAAGCGAGAACAACCCCTTCTGCGGCACACTCGAGGCCCCGGGCAGAAACGCCCGACGGCTAAATCTGGAATGGTTGCACGTGCGGTGGATCGACATCAAAAAAGATCTCAAGCCAAACTTGCCCATAAAATGAGCATCCAATGAGGATGTGCTGCATGTCCTCGGGGGCCTCGTCATAGAGCACGTAGTGATCGACATGGGGTAGACCACGGCGAGCGAGCCTGTCCACCATCCAGGACAACAAGACAAATGAAAACCTTGGCCCATAGCGGTGCCCATGTCTTCCAAGTGAGCTGCAAAACCGAAGCTGCACTAGAGCCCAAGAATAAGACATCGTAGGAGGACCTGGTGAGTAAACACCGGAGACTGTCCAACGCCATACAAGCCTGTGAGGGTCGCCAGAGAGTGGGAAGTGACAGAGATGGCCCCATAGCTCGATGTATTTCACCATGGCCGCATGATCGAACACACATTGGATGTCTTGGATATAGGAGCGGAGATGGAGACTTTCCCGAACAAAACATGATTTTCGCCGTCAGTGTGGAACAAGGAGGAAAATAACGGTGAAAGCTTTGAGATGGACTTGCCTTCGATCCACTTGTCTGTTTAGAAATGAGATGTGTTGCCATCTCCAAGGACCAAAAAGTAAAGGCATGGAAAATTTCCTGAACGTCGAGGGTCACAGGAAGGTGAAGTAGTTGCCACCGACACAAGGGGTTAGTGTTGGGGAATGTAGTAATTTTAAAAAATTTCCTACGCACACACAAGATCATGGTGATGCATAGCAACGAGAGGGGAGAGTGTTGTCCACGTACACTCATAGACCGAAAGCAGAAGCATTAGCACAACACGGTTGATGTAGTCGTACGTCTTCACGATCCGACCGATCAAGTACCGAACGTACGGCACCTCCGAGTTCAGCACACGTTCAACCCGATGACGTCCCTCGAACTCCGATCTAGCCGAGTATTGAGGGAGAGTTTCGTCAGCACGACGGCGTGGTGACGATGATGATGTTCTACCGATGCAGGGCTTTGCCTAAGCACCACTACAGTATTATCGAGGTGGACTATGGTGGAGGGGGGCACCGCACACTCTAGGGTGCCCCCTGCCCCCGTATATAAAGGAGCAAGGGGGGAGGTGCGGCCGGCCAGGAGAGGCGTGCCAGGAGGAGTCCTACAAAATTTAGCATCATGTCTTGTCCATATCACATCACAACATGCCCTGCAAAAACAAGTTAGACATGGAGGAGTGGAGGAGAAGGAAGGAAGGGGGGGGGGGCGCCGCCCCCCTCTCCTTGTCCTATTTGGACTAGGGGGGAGGGGCGCACGGCAGCCCTTGCCTCCTCTCCTCTCTTCCACCTAGGCCCACTAAGGCCCATTTGATTCCCGGGGGGTTCCGGTAACCTCCCGGTACTCCGATAAAATCCCGATTTTACCCAGAACACTTCCGATATCCAAACATAGGCTTCCAATATATCAATCTTCATTTCTTGACCATTTCGAGACTCCTCGTCATGTCCATGATCACATCCGGGACTCCGAAGAACCTTCGGTACATCAAAACATATAAACTCATAATATAACTATCATCGTAACGTTAAGCGTGCGGACCCTACGGGTTCGAGAACTATGTAGACATGACCGAGACACGTCTCCGGTCAATAACCAATAGCGGAACCTGGATGCTCATATTGGCTCCTACATATTCTATGAAGATCTTTATCGGTCAGACCGCATAACAACATACGTAGTTCCCTTTATCATCGGTATGTTACTTGCCCGAGATTCGATTGTCGGTATCTCAATACCTAGTTCAATCTCGTTACTGGCAAGTCTCTTTACTCGTTCCGTAATACATCATCCCACAACTAACTCATTAGTTGCAATGCTTGCAAGGCTTAAGTGATGTGTATTACCGAGAGGGCCCAGAGATACCTCTCTGACAATCAGAGTGACAAATACTAATCTTGAAATATGCCAACCCAACAAGTACCTTCGGAGACATCTGTAGAGCACCTTTATAATCACGCAGTTACGTTGTGACGTTTGGTAGCACACAAAGTGTTCCTCCGGTAAATGGGAGTTGCATAATCTCATAGTCATAGGAACATGTATAAGTCATGAAGAAAGCAATAGCAACATACTAAACGATCGTGTGCTAAGCTAACGGAATGGGTCATGTCAATCACATCATTCTCCTAATGATGTGATCCCGTTAATCAAATGACAACTCATGTCTATGGTTAGGAAACTTAACCATCTTTGATCAACAAGCTAGTCAAGTAGAGGCATACTAGTGACACTCTGTTTGTCTATGTATTCACACATGTATTATGTTTCCGGTTAATACAATTCTAGCATGAATAATAAACATTTATCATGATATAAGAAAATAAATAATAACTTTATTATTGCCTCTAGGGCATATTTCCTTCACATCATGCCTGAGGCACCCCTCGAGCAGGAGCGCTTCAAGCGACAGCTAATAGCCACCGCAAGAAGCCTGAAGAAGCAACAGCAACAGCTTCAAGCCGATCAAGACCTGCTCATTGATAGGTGGACTGATGTCCTGGCAGTCGAAGAATACGGCCTCAAGCGCCCAGCCAAGAGTTACCCAAAGCATAGACTGCTACCTCAGTTCGATGAGGAGGCACTAAATCCCATACCTCCCTCACGCAATGCGGACCGACCACCATGCGATCGGGATAGTGCGACGGACCGACCACCCCGCGGTCGGGATAAAGCGGCAACTCAGGCCAAACAACAGCCCGCCCCACTACCTCGCAAAACAGGGACAGAACAGCTCGAGACCATACATACGACCTTCGGCAGGAGCTGGACAGTAGAGCAAAACACACTAGATCAATCTACGGATCGTGAGGACGCTTCCCAACTCGGGATGACGGCTAACTATTCGGGCATGACAAATCTAGTCACACCCGGGCTAATAACTACAGACGCACTTCATCGGAGGTGCGCCATGATGCGGCCCGATATAGAGGCGCCGCACACCCTCTCTGCTTCACACATGAGGTCATGGATCACGAATTCCCCGAGGGGTTCAAGCCCGTCAATATTGAATCATACGACGGAACAACCGACCCCACAGTATGGATTAAGGACTTTATTCTCCACATCCACATGGCCCGGGAGACGACCTCCACGTCATCAAATACCTCCCACTGAAACTCAAAGGGCCAGTTAAACACTGGCTGTATAGCCTGCCTGAGAATTCCATCGATAGCTGGGAGGATCTGGAAAAGGCCTTTCTTGACAACTTCTAAGGTACATATGTTCGGCCACCCGATGCCGATGACTTAAGCCACATAGTTCAAAAACCTGGAGAATCAGCTAGAAAATTCTGGACTAGGTTCCTAACCAAAAAGAACCAGATCATTGACTGTCCGGATGCCGAAGCCCTAGCAGCCTTTAAACACAGCATCCGTGACGAATGGCTAGCACGCCACCTTGGCCAAGAAAAGCCAAAGTCCATGGCAGCCCTTACGGCACTCACGACCCGCTTTTGTGTGGGAGAGGACAGCTGGCTGGCTAGTAGCAAAAACACAGCCAGCGAGACAGGCCCCTCCGAGGCCAAGAACAGCTCCGGAAAGATCCGGCGCAACAGACACAAACGCCGAAGCAATAGCGACAACATCGATGACACCACCATTAACGCCGGATTCAGCGGCTCCAAGTCCGGACATCGAAAGAAGCCCTACAAAAGGAACAACGAGGGACCATCCAGCCTGGATCGCATACTCGATCGTCCGTGCCAGATACATGGTACCCCAGACAAACAAGCTAATCACACCAATATAGACTGTTGGGTTTTCAAACAGGCTGGCAAGTTAAACATCGAAAATAAAGAAAATGGTCACAAAGTGAGGACGAGGACGAAGAGCCCCGGCAGCCGAACATTGGAGGGCAGAAGAAATTTCCCCCTCAAGTCAAAACAGTGAACATGATATACGCTACACACATCCCCAAAAGGGAGCGCAAGCGAGCGCTTAGGGATGTATACACGGTAGAGCCAGTCGCCCCAAAATTCAATCTGTGGTCGTCATTCCCGATCACCTTCGATCGTCGCGATCACCCAACTAGTATCCG
>NW_024116066.1:0-5633 GCF_003073215.2 Triticum urartu | reverse complement strand
TCCGCGTCTTCACCTCCTCCGGCCCCTACCATGAATGCAACCCGGGCCAGTACCCCGAGGACATGCGCGACATCTCCCTGGAGCATGCCCGCCTCCATAGCCGGGCCCTCAAGGTGGTCGACGTCGGTGGTGGCACTGGCTTCACCACGCTCGGCGTCGTCCGGTATGTCGACCCCGAGAACGTGACGCTGCTCGACCAGTCGCCGCACCAACTCGACAAGGCCAGAAGGAAGAAGGCCCTCAGGGGCATCAAGATCATGGAGGGTGACGCCGAGGACCTCCCCTTCCCCACCGACACCTTCGACCGATACGTCTCTGCTGGCAGGTCGGTTATGGACAATCTCCTCTCCTTAGACTTTACGTTGACACATCCAATGATTGAGTCGTCTGAGTTCTTGATTTTGGCCTCCATGCATGGCAGCATTGAGTATTGGCCTGATCCGCAGCGGGGGATCAGGGAGGCCTACAGGGTCCTGAGCGCCGACGGCGTGGCTTGTATGATAGGCCCTGTGCGCCCGACGTTCTGGCTATCCCGCTTCTTCGCTGACATGTGGATGCTCTTCCCCACGGAGGAAGAGTACATCGAGTGGTTTGAGAGGGCCGGCTTCAAGGATGTCGAGCTCACCAGAATCGGGCCAAAGTGGTACCGCGGTGCCCGTAGGCATGGCCTGGTCATTGGGTGCTGTGTCACAGGCATCAAGACACAAAACGGGGATTCCCCCTTGCGGGTACTTCCTTTAATTCAAACTAGCACATATGCCCTTGTGTTGTAACGGCGAAGAAAATTATCGGTTATGTGCAAGCACAATGTCCTGTAGTGAATTTAGTACGAGAAAAACACTAGTTGTCCCATCCACCAAAGCAATCAACAGTGCTACATCTGGATGGTGCCACCCGGCTGTAGGTAGCGCACGCCTGAGTCTAGAAAAAAAATATCAGTCAGGCATTAATCACATATGTTTGTTTGTTGCAATGAAAAGGAAATAATCAATAATGTGCAAGCACAAGACCCTGTAGCCAATTCTCTAGAAAAAAATGCTAGTTATCCCGTCCATAAAAATTACCCGCAGTGCAATATCCGGATGGTGCCACCGGCGGCAGCCGCACACCAAAGCCTAGAAATGAATGCATATCAGCCGTGCTTTTAGAAAGAAAAGACGACAGACACAGAAGGAGAAAGAGAATCGACACAGAAGCAAATAATAAAAAGCTAACTAACACAACTACTCTCTATAATTAGACCAGGGGTCGCTTTACTCATCAGGTCCCATTAGACTAGCCACAACACAAAGTAGTAACATGAGCATGTTACTACCTCTATAGTAAGAAGTAACATATGTGTGGTAACATGCAACACTTCATTTTTTAGGCTATAGACTCATCTTGTTTTGATATGTGTTATGTTACTCATACTAGTAGTAACTAGCTATGTTACCACATGCCTCTCTTTTTTTATTTATTACTTGCCACATCATCTATGTGATGTTACTATCTATGTTACTTTTATTATGGATAGTCTTATAACTAGATGATTCCCATCTTAATTACCCTACATTTTCATCTTGTACAGCTTGGTCCAAAGGCTGAGGATGTTAGCAAGCCACATGTGAACCCCATCTTCGTCTTCTTTCGGTTCCTCATTGGGACAATATGCGCCACATACTTCTTCCTAGTGCCTATTTACATGTGGATCAAGGACAAGATTGTGCCCCAAGGCAGGCCTATCTAACTGAAGATGCTGCCTGACAGGAGGAGACAAGATCGGAGTCAATATCTGATCTAAGCCGTGAAAATACCTCTTCTGTTTCATGTTGTGTTATGTATCTATACATATGTGGACGCGCGTGGTTGTCAGAAGACCGATCTATTTTTGGCGCCGTGCATCAACCGATAGAGAGGCAGCTGCTCGAGGGCATGGGAAACTAATTGATCAGACTTGTTTCCTGCTTATGTATCTCTCTTCGACTTGTGTGGACCCCTAAGAAGGTCCACCATCTCCGTGTACAAATAAATCAAGGAGAAGTCATTCGTTGTAACACAAAGTGAGTATATAAACAATGGAGAAGTGTACTACATCTTCTTTACATATTAAAGTATTCAAAGTTGTGCTCATTGTTACACAAAGTTGCGCAACATCGAAACAACGACCGTCTTTTAATACTTCGATTGAAGTCAGTTTTATCTTTTTCACATACTGCAATTTGATCTAAAGTCAATAGTTTAGGTATTTCTCTTGGTCATGGTTATTATAAAATTGCAGCCTCCATTAATTAATTAAATTAAAGCTTATGAATTGGATAGTGCTATTA
Source organism: Triticum urartu (assembly GCF_003073215.2). NCBI lineage: Eukaryota > Viridiplantae > Streptophyta > Magnoliopsida > Poales > Poaceae > Triticum > Triticum urartu. Next base: position 3,324 of record NW_024116066.1, on the reverse strand, counting down.
CCATTCTTCAAAGAAAAACGCCGTTGACACCTATGGAGGATACTGATCCCAATAGTTTGTCCACAAACTCATTGCAAGGTTTTTGTGAAGACCTGGCAAATGAGGAGCTTTCTCATCATGATGGAAATTTGGATAGTCATATGGACTGTATGGTAGTTCCTGATAAACCCAAGAGAAAGCAAATGTGAAGAAAGTTTATGATGTATCTTCGATAAGACACAATACTCTTAAATGTTTCCAAATGAAGTCTGATAAATGCAGGATTTTGTGGAATAGTAGAGGTCTTGGTGACCTGGCTAAGCATCGTTTTCTCTCAATTATGTAGTGAGCAAAATTTAGACTTTATAGTCTCCATGGAGACTAATAAGGATAATGTTTTTTCTCCATTTTAAGTCACCTCTGTGGTGGTCTTGACTTTGCTTAGTATTTGCCTTCCTACCGGCTAGTCAAGCCAAGTGGACTGCAGCTTCAAACCCAAAACATAAAATCCAGTGTGACAAAGAAAACCACTCAACCTATCAAAATTTAAATAACCACTCACCTTAAGACAAAATATGAAGCAAGGTCGAATGATATATGGACGGGAATACGATCATTTTTTGTTGGTTAAATGTTTTGTTAGAAAATTTACCCATTATTCATGTTATTATTGGAAAAATATTTTGGTATTAGTGTAGTTGCTAACCTGCGTATATATTATTTTCCTTGGTTCCGGCCACGCCCCCCCCCACCCCCACCCCCTCTTTTGGATAAAGGGCGCTTTTATTATCTCAAACTATAGCGATACAAAGCATTAAAATTATCACCCGACCTCTGCATAACTACGATGCATACAACCAAACATCAACAGTCTGAGAGAAAACAAGTAATAAAAAACTGACAATTTGGCAATGGTAGAGTCCCATAAACCAACACTATGCCTATGTCGAAATGGCTGATGGACCGATCCGGAGATTATGTTGCCACCCATGTTGGGTAAAAACCTCTGTAGCCACCTGCTCCAACCGCTTACACACCCCCTTGAACAATGATTGATACTCCACACATTGTAGCATAGACCACGTACGAAGTAAGTGCGTACAATGGAAAATAACTTGCAAAGAGAAGTAATTTTGTCATTAAAACCAAAATCATTTCTGCGTAGCAAGAGCGACCACATTAAGGCATATGCTCGCACCCTTATTACCATTTTGTACCTATTTGAAATACCGTCCAACCAATGACCAAAAACATGGATAAAAATGGAGTGGAAACTTTTCGTTTTTCCGCAGAAAAAATGGAAACGGAGAGGAAACATGAAAACAAAAATGAAAATTTGCAAAACAGAAAAGGAAATGAATTTTTTTCATTATTTCCTATCAATTTGCTAACAGAAAAAAGGTTGATAGTTTGTACACAAGGTTATTCACCTAGATGTTCTCTACACACAGAAAAAGAACATGATAAACACTATCTGGTTACTAATCTTGCTATTTGTTCTAAGCAATTTGAATTATATACTGGTAAAGCAAGGTCTACTTATTTTTAGCTCAACGTATGTTTTGCCAGTAAGAAACACTTCCAAATGTATGTCTCTTGTATTTATAAATATATGTTCTAGGAGATCATGCACTTAAATGTTATTTGATCTGCTATTTTTGGTATTATCTCATTGCAGTAGCATATACTCTCCGCATGGTGCCCTTGCCAGAAAAAAAATGTTGTAATGCTTGCGTTTTAAATCCAGCTTGGAAGGACCAAGTTACAAAGTAAATTACTGAACGAAACATTGCTATTTGATTAAACTTAGTAAATGATATTCAATTAACCTGATGTAACTAGGGTAATCTTCTTCGCACACTCCTCAAAGATAAAACTTGTGTTGGCATACTAAGTGCAAATCCGTTTATTATGTTTCCTACTTCTGAAAGAAAATTGATTTGTACTTTAAGTTTTATAGCTCTGGGTGCGAGCAAGGTTAGAAGGAATTTTTAATCCTAACGAAAATCTGGTAACTTATCAAATAAACCTCAACTGTTTATTCATCAATTTCTTCAGTTTGTGTACATAATGATCCTCATGATTTTAGGCTCTCAATAATATATCAACTGATGAAGGTAATGGCTCTTTACACTCTGTGAATTAATCGGGAAGTTAATTTAGATATCTGAATCAATCAACTCTTATGATGACAACAGTGGCAAAGCTAGCAGCGACTGTGCTGCTTCCGCCCCAGCACCTATCCCTGTATGGTTCGGTTGGTTGCTTTGTATACAAAGCGGGGGGAAACCCTTTTTCGGTTAAAAAAAAGCTAGCAGCGAGTTACGCCTAGGGCCGAGCTAGCTTGAACAATGCCAATGGATGACAATGAACATGTCATTTATAAGCAGTGCTATGCAAACATACACGCACTTTTTATGTTTATTAAGACTGTACATACATTACACGCACTGACGGAGCTACTCGTATCAAAAATAGGCCACGGCCCGCCCAGCTAGTAGCAAATGCAGTGAAGGATTCAGAGTAGATTGAGATGTGAAAGAAAGAAATAGTGGGTTTCCTTTGTACTGGCCCGCCTACCATTGATAGTGTAGCTCCGCCACTGATTACACGACTTGTGCTCTGTGGAATGTCTCAATGACACACACACACACAAACACAGTGATGCACGAAAATGTGGTTTTGAGCCATTGGGTAAGGCGATTGTGATTTTGCTCCTGTTACAACGTGTGGTTTTTTTGCCAGTGGTTAATGACAAAAAGAAAAAAAAAGACCACGAACATGTAAGATTAGCAATGAACTCTTGCGGCATTGCTAATGGGCATTCGCTATATTGTATGGGCCATCCCTCCTTGTATGGATACCTCAGATGTGTGCCTACAAAATGACCAGGGAGTAGACTGATCTGAATCGATCATTTTTTAGTTCCTTGGTTCATTTGTGTTCTTTCTCTGAATCTGTACGTAAGTGTTGCATTTAGAGTTGAACTGGTGACGAAGCTGAGCAGTTTATGTTGGAAATATGCCCTAGAGGCAATAATAAATTGGTTATTATTATATTTCCTTGTTCATGATAATCGTTTATTATCCATGCTAGAATTGTATTGATAGGAAACTTAGATACATGTGTGGATACATAGACAACACCATGTCCCTAGTAAGCCTCTAGTTGACTAGCTCGTTGATCAATAGATGGTTACGGTTTCCTGACCATGGACATTGGATGTCATTGATAACGGGATCACACCATTAGGAGAATGATGTGATGGACAAGACCCAATCCTAAGCCTAGCACAAGATCATGTAGTTCGTATGCTAAAGCTTTTCTAAAGTCAAGTATCATTTC
>NW_024116065.1:0-6068 GCF_003073215.2 Triticum urartu | reverse complement strand
CTTGACGATAATTGCCATGTGTCCTCGGGAGCGCTTTCCTTCATATAAGAGTTTGTCCAGGCTTGTCCTTTGCTTAAAAAAGGATTGGGCCATCTTGCTGCACCTTATTTACTTTTATTACTTGCTACTCGTTACAAATTACCTTATCACAAAATTATCTGTTATCGATAATTTCAGTGCTTGCAGAGAATACCTTACTGAAAACTGCTTATCATTTCCTTCTGCTCCTTGTTGGGTTCGACACTCTTACTTATCGAAAAGGCTATGATAGATCCCCTACACTTGTGGGTCATCACCCCCCAGGCGCAGCCAAGGCCCATTATGTTCCTTCTGGTCCATAAAAAATCTCCGTAAATTTTCATGGCATTTGGACTCCATTTGATATTGATTTTCTGCGATGTAAAAAACATGGAAAAAACAGCAATTGGCACTTGGCACTATATCAATAGGTTAGTATCAAAAAATGATATAAAATGACTATAAAATGATTATCAAACATCCCGAATTGATAATATAACAACATGGAACAATCAAAAATTATAGATACGTTGGAGACGTATCAACGAGCAGGAATTAAGCTTGGGATGCTGATACGTCTTCAATGTATCTATAATTTTTGATTGTTCCATGCTGTTATATTATCATTCTTGGATGTTTTACAATAATTTTATAGCAACTTTATATTGTTTTTGGGGACTAACCTATTGACATAGTGCCCAGTGACAGTTGTTGTTTTTTTGCTTGTTTTTTACTTCGCAGAATCAGTACCAAAAGGAGTCCAAATGCAACGAAACATTTTGGAGATTTTTTCTGGACCAGAAGACACCTTGGGGGCCAAGAAAGCACCAGTGGAGATCCCCGTGGGGACCACAAGACACCTGGGCGCGCCCAGGTGGGTTGTGGGCCCCACGGAGGTCTCCTGCACCGCCTCTTCGCCCTAAAAATTCCGAAATATTCCAGAAACCCTAGGAGAGCTGACGAAACACAACTCCAGCTGTCGCAAGTTTCAGAACCACGAGATCCAATCTAACACCATCACGAAGGGGTTCATCATCCTCATTGGTGCCTCTTCGATGATGCGTGAGTAGTCCACCATAGACCTAAGGGTCCGTAGGCAATAGCTAGACGGCTTCTTTTCTCTTTTGATTCTCAATACAATGGTCTCTTGGAGATCTATTTGATGTAAACCTTTTTTGCGGTGTGCTTGTTGGGATCCGATAAACTTTGAGTTTATGATCAGATCTATAGCCATGAATAATATTCGAGTCTTCTTTGATCTCTTATATGCATGATTATTTAATGCATCGTATTTCTTGTTCGAATCTTTGGTTTAGTTAGACCAACTAGATCGATTTTTCTTGCCATGGGAAGAGGTGCTTTGTGATGGGTTCGATCTTGCGGTGTCCTCTCCCATTGACAGAAGGGGCAGCGAGGCACGCATGTATCGTTGCTATTAAGGATAACAAGATGGGATCTATTCCTACATGAACAGATCTTGTCTACATCATGTCATTGTTTTTATTGCACTATTCCGTTTCTTCATAAACTTAATACACTAAATGCATGTCGGAGAGCGGTCGATGTGTGGAGTAATAGTAGTAGACGCATAATCGTTTCGGTCTATTCATCTTGGATGTGATGCCTATATATTGATCATTGTCTTGGATATCGTCATAATTATTCAATCTTCTATCAATTGCCCAACAGTAATTTGTTTACCACCGTGTGCTATTTTTCTCGAGAGAAGCCACTAGTGGAATCTACGGCCCTCGGGTCTATCTTTCATCATATTGCTTTTAGATCTATTTTTCACCGCTTTTGTTTTCATATCTGTTATTCTAAAAACCCAAAAATACCTTATTGCACTTTTTTTAATTTATTTTACTTTGTGTTTTTGCAAGATCTATTTGTCCAAAAGCATACAAACAAATCTATCTTTTTATCGAGGAGGGATGACAACCCCTCTTACGCATTAGGTTGCGAGGATTTGTTCTTTGTGTGCAGGTCCCGTTTACATAGTGTTGCTTGGTTCTCCTACTGGATTGATACCTTAGTTTCATAACTGAGGGAAATACCTATCATAGATGTACTGCATCATCCCTTCCTCTTTGAGAAAATACCGACACAATTTCAAGCCACATCAGCCATCTTATTCGAGTAGAATTGATTGTGGCCTGGGTTAAAGTAAACAATAAAATTTTGATGTGATTTTTAAAATTAAGGTGTAATTAAAATTGTTTCTCAAATTAGTTACAACTAATGTAATTAAATCAATTACAATAACACTATTAGTAATGTCTTTATTTTCTTGATGGTGTGATGGATATATCATCAGAGTGAGGCGAGACATGATTTTATAAATAATTTAAATATTAGATATTCAATAGCGCACAGACATCATTTAGTTACCCTAAACATCTATCTCGAAAAAAATACTTCTATCTTCTTAAAAAGAAAAGGAAAAAAAAACTTATCTAGAAAAAACATCTTCCATTAAGTGGGTTTGGTTCTCTTCTAATTATCTCCAACCCTTCCATTTCCCACTTAATGGGTTTGATTCTCTTCTAAATTCTCTCCAACCAAACAAGTTGCATATACAGACAACCCAAAAAAAAACTGCATATAGACACGTCGGCCTCAGAGAGGCATGCAGGGACCCGAGATGTACTCCTCTGTGGATTGGAAACGATTTTTTTTTTTGAATTAAGGGATTTCTTTCCAATCCTATATAGCACTTGATCCTCACTAGCTAATTTATATATTTTGACATCAACATGAAAGCATTTCACCTCACAATGGGATAAGGCCTACGTTCCTCAACATATAGTCATACATGATAAAGATCCATCATAGTATTTTTATTCAATTATTCTACTTGTATTTAATAAATACTCCCTCCGTCTCAAAATATAAGAATGTTTTTAACATTAGTGTAGTGTTAAAAACGTTCTTATATTATAGGACAGAGAAAGTAATTCATAACTATACATAATCAAATTCTATCTCTGTATTAAAATATTAAAAAAGGCTAAACTAGCCTACAAAACATTTTACATTTAATAAGAAGGAAATATAGTAAATATACGGAGTAATAAATTATATATATATATATATATATATATTCCAATTTTTGAAAAAAAATTCATTCAACTATTTTACTTGTATTTAATAAATATTTTAAACCATACATAATCAAATATAATAAATTATCTCTATTTTAAATTTTTAACTCACATGTCATTTCATCAACCAATTCTCAATTTCCCATAGCAACAAGTTGAGTATCCTGTAATTTCACTAATGCACGATTGCTGACCCGACCCTACTTGTCACCTGCACTGTACTGTAGAAGATCTCAACTCGAAAACGAATTTGAGCATCCGGTTGCTCCACACCTTATACAAACATTAAATTCAAAAAATACCCAAAAAGATAGAAGGATCTCAACTCGAATACGAATTTGAGCATTCGGTTGCTCCACACCTTATACAAACATTAAATCCAAAAAATACCCAAACAATAAATAGAAAACTTAGATTTTGTTCGAATTTGAGCATCCGGTTGCTCCACACCTTATACAAACATTAAATTCAAAAAGTATCCAAAAATAAATAAATAAAACTTAGATTTTGGAATATCAACCTGGTTCCCGATCTACTCCCATATGAAATTTGATGAAAAATACCATAAAATGTATTCGTGGCAAAAAACAAAATTTCCTATGTATAAAAAACTGTTTAGTTGGATTTTTATTCGGACAACATTTTCTTCGGCACAGAACATCCCACTAGTCGATTGAGAACCCAGGTATCATATCCTTAATTTCCGATTTTTTGATTTTTCGGTATTTTTTACATTTAATGTTTTTTTAATATTCGTATAGGTGTGTGGAACACCCAGAAGTTCCTTTGTAATTTCCGTCTGAACCCTCAAAACTACACTCTAGTTTCACTGGTACACGGTTGCTGAGTAATATTACAGCCACCTCCCAAACTCAAAGCACCGCCAAAATACGCAGCCAAAACAAGATAGACAGCAACACAGCGGAGAATACGACTAAAATTAGAAAGATCAAAGAACCAAGCTTCGTCATAACAAAAAGAGCCATGAGAACGATTTACATCACAACAGGGCCATGAGAACGACGATCTACATACACCTCTACGCCAGCATCGCGGTCGATGTAGAAAGGGTGGCCTATAGGCTCTACAGGCCGGCCACGTCAGGGTAGTCATCGTCGGTATCGGCGTCGGCGGCAGCATCCTCCTCCCGCAGCGCCCGCGCGATGGCCCTCACCGTCGCCGGGCCCGTCCTGCAGCACCCTCCCACGAGGGAAGCTCCTGCCTGCCTCCACTTGCCGACGCACGACACGAAGTCCGTCCCCGCAACACCACCACCAGCAGCAGCCGAGTCCTGCAACGCACGCACCAGCGAACGGTCCGTGATGCAACGCAAACGGGCATGATCGAGGACATCTATCTGCAGCTGTTGCCAAGAGACGGAGAACTCACCACCCACTCCTTGGTCTCGGCCACGTACGTCTCCCCGGTGTTGGGGTACACCACGATCGGCTTGCTCGTCACCTGCAAGTATAGAACAAGTGCACGCGATTAAGTTGGCAGTACACGTGAACTAGTAGTATGCAGCGTGAGACGCAGCCGCGCGTATTCACCTTGCTAATGGAGAGGACGAGGCCATGGATTAGCCTGGGAGCCGTGCAGTTTATCCCGACGGCGGCCACCCTCCTGCAGGAGTCGGCGACGGCGGCGCACTCGGTGATGGGGTCACCGCTCGCCGCGTTGGCCCCGTCCTTGGAGGTGAAGGAGAACCAGGCGGGAATCCTGATGTCGTTCTCCTCCAACAGCTCAGCGTAAGCCTGCAATTGTGTAGCAATAAGTTGATCAGTTCATCATGGAGTGCTCACAACTAGCTAGTGACTACTCCCTCCGTTCTAAAATAGATGACCAAACTTTGTACTAAAGTTGAGCCATCTATTTTGGAACAGAGGGAGTAGTTATTAAGCATACGTGCCTGTGCTTCCAGCTTGTTTGGGATGGTCTCGAAGGCGATGAGATCCGGCCCTGCGTCCGCCAGCACCTGGAGCCGCCTCCTGTGGAAGTTCTTGAGCGCTTCCTTGGTGACGGATCTGCCATAGTCCCCGCTACGTGCACACATACATAAACATCAGTTAACTGATCAATCAAATTAAAACATGTCCAGAAGAAGATGAATGGACGGTGTCTGCTGGGATTGATCGGTACGTGTACTCGGAGCCGTCCGCGAGGTACGCCCCGTAGCTCCCGACGGAGGCCGCCACGAGCACGGGCCGGTGCGCTCTGGACGCCACGCCGTCGTACTCATCGCGCGCGGCGTAGGGGCCTTTCGACCGGCCTTCCACGAAGATGGCGCGCGCCTCCTGCGCGATCTGCACGCTCCGCCGGAGCAGCGCCTCGCCCTGCTCCCTCGACACGCCTCGCGACTGGAACCCCTGCAGCGTGGCCTGCGACACCACACGCGCACGCACCGCGTCATCGTGTGTGCACCAGAGACAGAGCATTGGCTTGGACGGGGAACGGAGGAAACGTGGGCATGTATGTACCTGGTAGGAGGCCGTGGTTATGATGTTGGCGCCTGCGTCGAGGTAGTCCAGATGGACCTTGCGGATGAGGTGGGGAGCGGAGACGAGGCACCGGGCGCTCCAGAGCTCGTCCTGCAGGTCCGCGCCGTGCGCCTCCAGCTCCGTGCCCAGGGCCCCGTCGACCACCAGCCACCCGCCCGCTTCCCGCAGCCACCGCCGCAGCGCGTCGTCGTGTCCGTCGCCACGCCCCATGGCAGCCGGCCGATGTCGGTCGTTCAGCACCTCTAGCTAGCACACACGCCGAGCACGTAAACGAGAAGGCAGGATATCGAGAAGGGGGCAAGTTTGAGGGAGTAGTGGTACGCCGAGATGAGATGACGATCGATCGCGCAGTCGCGGTGGAGGTTTTAAGACTGGGTCCGGACGGCCCGGGCGCCGCCCAGAGGCCTTGGGCTGCGGCACGTAGTATGCTACAGCGGCGGGCGGGGCA
>NW_024116064.1:0-11988 GCF_003073215.2 Triticum urartu | reverse complement strand
CGGGTGCCATGATTTCAGATCTGAACCGTTTATGAATTCATCATTATATCCATGTTTTAGATCCGATCTTGCAAGTTATAGTCACCTACTATGGTTATGATCCGGCAACCCCGGAGTGACAACAACTGGGCCCACTCCCGGTGATGACCGTAGTTTGAGGAGTTCATGTATCCACTATGTGTTAATGCTTTGTTCCGGTTCTCTATTAAAAGGAGGCCTTAATATCCCTTAGTTTCCAATATGGACCCCGCTGCCACGGGAGGGTAGGACAAAAGATGTCATGCAAGTTCTTTTAATAAAGCACGTATGCCTATTTACGGAATACATGCCTACATTATATCGATGAACTGGAGCTAGTGCCGTATCGCCCTAGGTTATAACTATCACATGATGAATATCATCCAACAAGTCACCGATCCAATGCCTACGAATTTATCCTTATTGATTTTGTTGTGCTACTAGTGCTATCATCACTGTTACACTTGCTACAAATTACTGCTATCACTGTTACTATGTTGTCACTACTATCAAAACTATCATATTACTATGTTACTGATCATATTGCTGCAGATAATTAATCTCCAGGTGTGGTTGAATTGACAAGTCAGCTTCTAATACCTTCAAATATTCTTTGGCTCCCCTTGTGTCAAATCTAAAAATTTGGGTCAAATACTTTACCCTTGAAAACTGTTGCGATCCTCTATACTTGTTGGTTATCAGGGAGAGGAGAAGTTGAGGGAGAGCTCCAGTAGCACGACGACGTGGTGGTGGAGCTTGCGGTTCTCCGGCAGGGCTTCACCAAGCACTATGGAGGAGGGGGAGGTGTAGGAGGAGGGAGGGCTGCGCCAGGGGAAGGGGTGCGGCTGCCCTCCCACCCACCCCCCTCCACTATTTATAGGGGAAGGGAAGTGGGGGCCGGCCCCCCTAGATGCATCTGGAGGGGGCGGCGGTCAGGAGGGGGAAACTTGCCCCCCAAGCCAGTGGGAGGCGCCCCCTCCCCCTAGGGTTTCCAACCCTAGGCTCCTTGGGCCCTTGGGGGCGCACCATCCCACTAGGGGGCTGGTTCCCTCCCATATTCAACCCATTAAGTCCTCTGGGGTAGGTGGCCCCACCCGGTGGACCCCGGACACCTTTCGGTGGTCCCAGTACAATACCGATAACCCCCGAAACCATTCTGGCGACTGAAATTAGACTTCCCGTATGTAAATCTTCACCTTCGGACCATTCCAGAACTCCTTGTGACGTCCGGGATATCATCCGGGACTCCGAACAACCTTCGGTAACCACATACAATTTCCCATAACAACTCTAGTGTCACCGAACCTTAAGTGTGTAGACCCTACGGGTTCAGGAACCATGCAGACATGACCGAGACATCTCTCCGGCCAATAACCAACAGCGGGATCTGGATACCCATGTTGGCTCCCACATGTTCCACGATGATCTCATTAGATGAACCACGATGTCGGGGATTCAGTCAACCTATATACAATTCCCTTTGTCCATCGGTATGTTACTTGCTCGAGATTCGATCGTCGGTATCCCCATACCTCATTCAATCTCGTTACCGGCAAGTCTATTTACTCACTCCATAACGCATGATCCCGTGGCTAACTCCTTAGGTACATTGAGCTCGTTATGATGATGCATTACCGAGTGGGCCCAGAGATACCTCTCAGTCATACGGAGTGACAAATCCCAGTCTCGATTCGTGCCAGCCCAAAAAACACTTTCGGAGATACCTATAGTGCACCTTTATAGCCACCCAGTTACGTTGTGACATTTGATACACCCAAAGCATTCCTACGGTATCCGGGAGTTGCACAATCTCATGGTGTAAGGAAATGATACTTGACATTAGAAAAGCTCTAGCAAACGAACTACACGATCTTATGCTATGCTTAGGATTAGGTCTTGTCGATCACATCATTCTCCTAATGATGTGATCCCGTTATCAACGACGTCCAATGTCCATGGTCAGGAAACCGTAACCATCTATTGATCAACGAGCTAGTCAACTAGAGGCTCACTAGCGACATGTTGTGATCTATGTATTCACACATGTATTACGGTTTCCGGTTAATACAATTATAGCATGAACAATAGCCAATTATCATGAACAAGGAAATATAATAATAAATATTTTATTATTGCCTCTAGGGCATATTTCCAATAATTGGTTCCTACATATTCAATGAAGATCTTTATCGGACGTACCGTAATGACAACATATGTTATTCCCTTTGTCACCAGTATGTTACTTGCCCGAGATTCGATCTTCGGTATCTACATACCTAGTTCAATCTCGTTACCGGCAAGTCTCTTTACTTGCTCCGTAATACATCATCCCGCAACTAACTCATTAGTCACATTGCTTGCAAGGCTTATTATGATGTGCATTACTGAGAGGGCCTAGAGATACCTCTCCGATATTCGAAGTGACAAATCTCAATCTCGATCTATGCCAACCCAACAAACACCTTCGGAGATACCTGTAGAGCATATTTATAATCACCCAGTTATGTTGTGACGTTTGATAGCACACAAGGTATTCCTCCGATATCTGGGAGTTGCATAATCTCATAGTCAAGGGAATATGTATAAGCCGGGAAAAAAGCAATAGCAATAAAATTGAATGATCAATATGCTAAGCTAAGGGATGGGTCTTGTCCATCACATCATTCCCCTAATGATGTGATCACGTTAATCAAATGACAAGACATGTCTATGGTTAGGAAACTTAACCATCTTTGATCAGCGAGCTAGTCTAGTAGAGGCTTACTAGGGACATGGTGTTTTGTCTATGTATCCACACATGTATCAAGTTTCTGGTTAATACAATTCTAGCATGAATAATAAACATTTATCATGATATAAGGAAATATAAATAACAACTTTATTATTGCCTCAACTTGATACATGTGTGGATACATAGACAAAACACTGTGTCCCTACTAAGCCTCTACTAGACTAGCTCTTTGATCAAAGATGGTTAAGTTTCCTAACCATAGACATGTGTTGTCATTTGATTAATGGGGTCACATCATTAGGAGAATGATGTGATGGACAAGACCCATCTATTAGCTTAGCATAATGATCGTTAAGTTTTATTGCTATTGCTTTCTTCCTGACTTATACACATTCCTTTGACTAAGAGATTATGCAACTCCCGGATACCAGAGGAATACCTTGTGTGCTATCAAACTTCACAATGTAACTGGGTGATTATAAAGATGCTCTATAGGTATCTCCGAAGGTGTTTGTTGGGTTGGCATAGATCGAGATTAGGGTTTGTCAATCCAAGTATCGGAGAGGTATCTCTGGGCCCTCTCGGTAATGCACATCATAATAAGCCTTGCAAGCAATGTGACTAATAAGTTAGTTATGGGGTGATGCATTATGAAACGAGTAAAGAGACCTGCCGGTAACGAGATTGAACTAGGTATGGAGATACCGACGATCGAATCTCGAGCAAGTAACATACCGATGACAAAGGGAATAACGTATGTTGTCATTACGGTTTGACCGATTAAGATCTTCGTAGAATATGTAGGAACCAAAATGAGCATCCAGATTCCACTATTGGTTATTGACCGGAGAGGAGTCTTGATCATGTCTACATAGTTCTCGAACCCGTAGGGTCCGCACGCTTAACGTTCGATGACGATTTGTATTCTATGAGTTATCTGATTTGCTGACCGAATGATGTTCAGAGTCCCAGATGAGATCACAAACATGATGAGGAGTCTCGAAATGGTCGAGAGGTAAAGATTGATATATTGGATGATAGTATTCAGACACCGGAAGTGTTCCGAAATGTATCGAGTACATATCGGAGTACCGGGGGGTTACCGAAACCCCCGGGGGGGAGATATGGGCCATAGGAGGGAGGCACACCATCCCACAAAGGGGTGGCGCGCTCCCCACAGGGAAGGAGGCCGAATTGAACTCGGAGAGGGGGCGGCGCCCCCCTTCCTTCCCCACTCTCTCTCTCTTCCCCCCTTTCCCCCTCCGGTAAAAGGAAAGGGGGGCCGAATCCAACTAGGAGCCCAAGTAGGATTCCTCCTGATTGGGATCGCCTAGGGCCGGCCTCGTCCCCCTCCCTCCTTTATATACGTGGGGGGCGCCTACAACACACATCAACTGTTCCTAGCTGTGTGTGGCGCCCCCTCCAAAGTTTACGCCTTCGGTCATATTCACGTAGTGCTTAGGCGATGCCCTGCGTGGATCACTTCACCATCACCGTCACCATGCCGTCGTGCTGAAGGAACTCTCCCTCAACACTTTGCTAGATCAAGAGTTCGAGGGACATCATCGAGTTGAACGTGTGCAGAACTTGGAGGTGACGTACGTTTGGTGCTTGATCGGTCGGAACGAGAAGAAGTTAGACTACATCAACCGCGTTAACAAACGCTTCCGCTTTCGGTCTACATGGTACGTGGACACACTCTCCTCCTCTCGTTGTTATGCATCTCCTAGATAGATCTTGCGTGAGCATAGGAATTTTTTTGAAATTGCATTCTATGTTCCCCAACAGGAGGCGTCGCACATGGCTAACAGATGTTGTTGTGTGTTCTAGGCGCCTCCCCCTCTTATATATATATATATATATATATATATAGGTGGGAGGGAGAGGGAGCAGCCAAGGGGGGCGCCCCAAGTAGGCCGAATCCTACTTGGGGTTCCTCCCCAATTCGGCCCCCCTTATTTATTCATCGGAGGGGAAAGGAAAGAGAGGGGGAGGGAAGGAAGGGGGAGGCCGAATCCTCCCCTTTCCTTCTCCCTTCCCCTCTTTCCTTCTCCTCCTATTTCGGCCTACATGCGGGCGCACCAGCCCCTAAGGGGCTGGTCTGTCCACCTCTCTGCCCACTAGGCCCATATAGTTGCCGGGGGGTGCCCGACACCCCTTTCGGTGATCCGATATGTACCCCGTACCCCCAGAACACTTCCGGTGTTCGAATATCATCGTCCCATACATGAATCTTTACCTCTCGATCATTTCGAGACTCCTCGTCATATCCGTGATCTCATCCAGGACTTCGAACAATATTCGATCACCAAATTACATAACTCATATAATACAAAATTGTCATCGAACACTAAGCGTGCGGACCCTACGGGTTCAAGAACTATGTAGACATGACCGAGACACCTCTCCGGTCAATAACCAACAACAGAACCGGGATGCTCATATTGGTTCCTAAATATTCTACGAAGATCTTTATCGGTCGTACCGTAATGACAACATACGTTATTCCCCTTGTCATCGGTATGTTACTTGCCCGAGATTCGATCGTCGGTATCTATATACCTAGTTCAATCTTGTTACCGGCAAGTCTCTTTATTCGTACCATAATACATCATCCCGCAACTAACACGTTAGTCACATTGCTTGCAAGGCTTATTATGATGTGCATTACCGAGAGGGCCCAAAGATACCTCTCCGATACTCGGAGTGACGAATCATAATTTCGTTCTATGCCAACCCAACAAACACCTTAGGAGATACCTATAGAGCATCTTTATAATCACCCAGTTACGTTGTGACGTTTGATAGCACACAAGGTATTCCTTTGGTATCCGGGAGTTGCATAATCGCGTAGTCAAAGGAATATGTATATGACATGAAGAAAGCAATAGCAATAAAACTAAATGATCAATATGCTAAGCTAACGGATGGGTCTTGTCCATCACATCATTCTCCTAATGATGTGATTCCGTTCATCAAATGACAACACATGTCTATGGTTAGGAAACTTAACCATCTTTGATTAACAAGCTACTCTAGTAGAGGCTTACTAGGAACACGGTGGTTTGTCTATGTATCCACAGATGTATCAAGTTTTCGGTTAATACAATTCTAGCATGAATAATAAACATTTGTCATGATATAAGAAAATATAAAATAACAACTTTATTATTGCCTCTAGGGCATATTTCCTTCACCAACTTCATATGCGGCGAAGAACTTATGAGAAACGGGCTGGGACACTAGGATCCAGGGTTGTGCTACCCTCCTGCCGTAAGAGCTAGTTACCTCCTAGTCGCCTCGTGTCTAGCAAACCCTAGAGAAAAAACTTGTGTGTGAATTCATTGTTAATCGGACAAATAATAGACCTTTTGTTCCAGAAATCCAATTCGGCTCTTGGGAGCATATGCTTCTGCCCACCAAAAAATGTTTTTTGCAAATGTTCAAACAATTGAAAAAACAAAGATGCATTCATTGTCACACCAAAATGCTAGCTGCAAATTTTAGCAGGAAAGCTTAAGTATTTTGATATTTGGAAAAAAATGTCAAACGGCAAATGTTATCTTTAGATTTTTACAATTATTTTTGTTTTTTCACCGACGAAGCACCGTCATCCCGTTTCACATGAAAATTGACAGGCGGACTTGCTACACTAACAAGACCATTACAAAAAAAACAGAATTTTAAATTTTATTTTGTTAATTATTTTGAATTTATTGTTCATTAGGGAGCATATGCACCCCAGAGTCAAAACGAGCCTCCTCTTATTCTTCTTTCCCTCTCATTGTCGTGGCAGATGTGTTACACTACAACCCTGCATACATTCTTATTTCTATAAATGCATGCTTGAAAATTGTTTTAATAAAGCAACTAATAGATTATGTAACGGAAAGCTGAAATCAGTATGTCCGTACTACGTTTTTTTTTTTATCTATGCACCCATCTTTGCGTGTTGGTATGGATGTTCCCTTCTCTTTGCACTGCAAATAACCAAGCTAGGAATGATTCGACAAGAAAGGGATGGCCAGCCAAAGTGGCTGGACAAGAGGCACGTAGCTAGGGCACCCGAGCTAAGAATAAAGGGTATGTACGAGAGGACAAGAAAAGCGTGTACATGTGATGTGAATATATATGGTCCATATATGGAGTATATCCCTTGCCTCTGTGTGTTGCCCGGCCAGCAGCATGCATACACGCATGGCTCGAATTAGTAAACTTCCAATGAGCCACTTTTATAACCAAGGACATTCTCGTCAAAGTTGCCTTTGATACACATTTGAAGAAGCAAAGACCACTGACGTTTACTTTATCACTGGAGGCTAAGCCATGCTTTGCTGCCACGTTCTTCATTGGTGGGATGTCCTTTTTTCTCTAGCGGGTTAGTGTGGTCAGTAATTTCTTTTTTGTTTTATCTGCATTGGATTGGATTTTAATTATGTTCCGACGGTGCTTTTTTCGTTCGTATATTGTGATGAACTGTTGTTAGAGATATTGTTTGTTCTGAAATGAGAGAGAATGGAATTGGATGATGTGTGGTTGTAGTGTCCTTATATGTTTCGGCCTTGGTGTCAGCCGATGGTTGTTGATTGTGTGTGAGCCTCTTGAAAGCCTTTTTTTAGATCACCTTGGGAGCTCATATTCCATGTTGAAATAGTGCAATTGTTGCTATAATGTTCATATAGATCAGCCCACAAAGTTCTCGCTCGCCAGGTTTTATTTTCGCTCACTCCACTGCTAGCTCATAAAAAGCCGGCTACCGTATATTATATGAAAAGTTCATCAAATCAAAAGATGTACATACATTTACAAAATATTTAAGTTTTCTCAAATTAAAGTAACATGATTTTTTTAAACATAGATTTCAAAAAGTTTGCGAATTTGAAATAAAGGTATCAAATTTAAAAAATATTCACAAACTGAAAAAATATTAATAAACTTTTTTTTGAGGAAATGCCATAATGGCTTACTTCATTAAATTAAACCAGACTTACATCGTCAATCAACAATGACAAAGTAAAAATCAGAAGAAGAGATAAGGAATTTGTTTTTGTTTTTGTTTTCGTTTTTGAGGGAATGGGATAAGGAGTAAATCTGGTGGTAGCTGATTTGAATAGGACGGAGTGGCCCACACGACGCCCCCACCGCCCTTCCATCCATCCAGCTATAAAACCAAACGCGGGTCCTTCGGCAAAAGCCCCACCTCCGGTTTGGATACTACGTATACGTACGTGCATAGTTGGGCACTGCGGCCTCCGGGGCTCCCCGTCGGCGAGCAAGATGGCGGCGGCGGCGGCCGAAGGTCTGGAGCGGATCAAGAACGAGGCCGTCGACTTGGTGAGCAAAGCTCGCTAGTTTTTCTGCAGCATAATGCAAGCGAGTTCTTGCCAACTTTTATATGCGTTTCTTAATCTGTTATAAGTTGTTACATGTTCTATATGCATCCTGTAAAGATCATTAGGAAAACCTACTACTAATGATAATCCTAATGGAGAAGATGTAAGCGTAGATCCAATCTTGTTATATGCCTTACCCCATTATCACTTCACGGATCGTTCATGCAACCCAAGATGCATCGATCTGGCGGCGCTTTTATTGTTGGCTTCACGGGCGAGTTGAGCGGCACCGCACCGATCGTCTTTGTTTCCCTCTCTCTCTTTTTTTGCACTTTTTGTGATCTACAACCACCTCGCGCTTTTTCCCATCTAATCTCTTATCATCGCTACCGATTAGCCGTCTCTATCCGAAGACAGATTCCAGTCTCTATCCGAGATGAAATTCAGTTAGTGCATGCGAATCCAGTTGTTTTCTTGGCTAATCTGTGCGTGCATTGCAGGAGAACATCCCTGTGGAGGAGGTGTTCGAGAACCTCCAGTGCAGCTCGGCAGGCCTCACCTCCAAGGATGGCCAGGACCGCATCGCCGTCTTCGGCCCCAACAAACTCGAAGAGAAAAAGGTTCGCTGTAATTCATATCATCTTCGTTTGGATTTCTAGATTGCGTGGTGTAAGTTTCTGACGGCAATGGTGTGCGCAGGAGAGCGAGATCCTCAAGTTCCTGGGGTTCATGTGGAACCCGCTGTCGTGGGTGATGGAGGTGGCGGCCATCATGGCCATCGCGCTGGCCAACGGCGGCGGCAGGCCGCCGGACTGGCAGGACTTCGTCGGCATCATCGCGCTGCTCCTGCTCAACTCCACCATCTCCTACATCGAGGAGAGCAACGCCGGCAGCTCGGCCAAGGCGCTCATGGCCAACCTCGCCCCCAAGACCAAGGTGCTCCGCGACGGCAAGTGGAGCGAGCAGGACGCATCCATCCTCGTGCCCGGCGACATCATCAGCATCAAGCTCGGTGACATAGTCCCCGCCGATGCGCGCCTCCTGCTCGAGGGAGACCCGCTCAAGATCGACCAGTCGGCGCTCACGGGCGAGTCGCTGCCGGTGACCAAGAACCCCGGCGACAGCGTCTACTCGGGGTCCACGTGCAAGCAGGGCGAGATCGAGGCCGTCGTCATCGCCACCGGCGTGCACACCTTCTTCGGCAAGGCGGCGCACCTCGTCGACAGCACAAACCAGGTCGGCCACTTCCAGAAGGTGCTCCGCGCCATTGGTAACTTCTGCATCGGCGCCATCGCCATCGGCATGATCGTCGAGATCATCGTCATGTACTTCATCCAGCACCGCCGGTACCGCGACGGCATTGACAACCTCCTTGTGCTTCTCATCGGCGGCATCCCGATCGCGATGCCCACGGTGCTGTCGGTCACCATGGCTATCGGCTCCCACCGGCTGTCGAAGCAGGGCGCCATCACCAAGCGCATGACGGCCATCGAGGAGATGGCCGGCATGGACGTGCTCTGCAGCGACAAGACGGGCACGCTCACCCTCAACAAGCTCAGCGTCGACCGCAACCTCATCGAGGTGTTCGCCGCGGGCGTCGCCAAGGACGAGGTGTTGCTTTTCGCCGCCATGGCATCCAGGGTGGAGAACCAGGATGCCATCGACGCTGCCATGGTCGGCATGCTCGCCGACCCAAAGGAGGCCAGAGCTGGCATCCAGGAGATGCACTTTCTCCCCTTCAACCCCGTCGACAAGCGCACCGCGCTCACCTACCAGGACACCACCGACGGCACGTGGCACCGTGTCAGCAAGGGTGCTCCCGAGCAGATATTGGAACTGTGCAACTGCAGAGACGATGTCAAGAACAAGGCGCACGCCATCATCGACAAGTACGCCGAGCGCGGCCTCCGGTCCCTCGCGGTGGCCAGGCAGGAGGTGCCGGAGAGGAACAAGGACAGCTCCGGAGGGCCATGGGAGTTCGTCGGGCTTCTGCCGCTCCTCGACCCGCCCAGGCACGACAGCGCCGAGACGATCAAGCAGGCGCTCAATCTCGGCGTCAACGTCAAGATGATCACCGGCGATCAGCTGGCCATCGCCAAGGAGACGGGCAGGAGGCTCGGCATGGGCACCAACATGTACCCCTCGTCCGCCCTGCTCGGCCAGAGCGTCGACGAGTCCATCGTGTCGCTCCCCGTTGACGAGCTCATCGAGAAGGCCGATGGCTTCGCCGGTGTCTTTCCCGAGCACAAGTACGAGATCGTCAAGAAGCTGCAGCAGATGAAGCACATCTGCGGGATGACTGGGGACGGCGTGAACGACGCGCCAGCTTTGAAGAAGGCCGACATTGGCATCGCCGTGGCCGACGCCACCGACGCCGCCAGGAGCGCATCGGACATCGTGCTGACCGAGCCGGGGCTCAGCGTCATCATCAGCGCCGTGCTGACTAGCCGTGCCATATTCCAGAGGATGAAGAACTACACCGTGAGCATTCTCCCAAACTCATTTACATTCTAAGTAACTTTTGTACAAATAACTCTGACTAATCCTTATGCCCTTGTTGTCAATGTACTAGATTTACGCGGTGTCCATCACTATCCGTATAGTGGTAAGTCAAATTATTCTGAACATATTAACCACTCTTATACTGGTAGGTATGTACAGATTGGACTTGGTTTAATTCGTTTTCTGCTGTCGAACTGAACTGCAGCTAGGGTTTATGCTGATCGCGCTGATTTGGAAGTTTGATTTCTCGCCGTTTATGATCCTGGTCATCGCCATTCTGAACGACGGTGGGTCTCAATTTCATTATGCCAAGCAAACATGTTAATGACCATTACTCATTTGTTTGATTGATTTACTCAACTCAGGCACAATCATGACCATCTCCAAGGACAGAGTGAAGCCATCCCCACACCCAGATAGCTGGAAGCTGCCGGAGATCTTCATCACCGGCATCGTCTACGGCGCCTACCTTGCCGTCACGACCGTGGTCTTCTTCTTCGCCATGACCAGCACCGACTTCTTCAGCGTGAGTGTTGTTACCATCCATGCCATATCTAATCCCTCCAAACTATACAAGATATGGATGTGGCTCATGCTGTTTTACAGACAATATATGCTGAATGTTCCTTGTGTTTCCAAATTGCAGGAGAAGTTCCACGTGCGTTCGCTAAGGGGCAACAAGGACGCGATGATGTCTGCCCTCTACCTTCAAGTGAGCATTATTAGCCAGGCCCTCATCTTCGTCACCCGGTCGCGCCGCTGGTGCTTCCAGGAGCGCCCGGGGCTCTGGCTCTGCTTCGCCTTCGTCGTCGCGCAGATCGTAAGCCCACCCCAACCCGGCCTCACTGCAACAATGGTGCGCATGCTTTCATCTGTAACTGCAACTCAACTATTGCTGTTGTTGCCATTGCAGATTGCCACCGTCATCGCCGTGTACTGCAACTTGCCATTTGCGCACATCCGAGGCATCGGCTGGGGCTGGGCCGGCGTGATCTGGCTCTACAGCATCATCACCTTCATCCCCTTGGACCTCTTCAAGTTCGCCATCGGCTACGCGCTCAGCGGCAAGGCATGGGACACCCTCTTCGAGAACAAGGTACACCATGGACAAACATGCAGCAACTCTCTCAAGGTTATGTAGCAATGTTTCTTAGGTGATCCCGGCCTAACATTGCGTGGTGAACAAACAGATCGCCTTCACGAACAAGAAGGACTACGGGAAGGAGAAGCGGGAGCTGCAGTGGGCGACGGCGCAGCGGACGCTGCACGGCCTGCCGACGGCGGACCCGGCCAGCACGCCGCAGGAGAGGAGCAACTACGGCGAGCTCTCGGAGATGGCCGAGCAGGCCAAGCGCCGGGCGGAGATGGCGAGGCTGCGCGAGCTCAGCACGCTCAAGGGGAGGG
>NW_024116063.1:0-6400 GCF_003073215.2 Triticum urartu | reverse complement strand
GACAAGCTCCAACAAATATAAGTGAAGATCATGGGCATAATATATTTTTCTTTCTCTCAAATTAATTTAAGTGAAGCAAGAGATAATTTCTTGAAAATTTTACCAACTCTAAAATATATTTAAGTGAAGCAAGAGAGCATTTCTTCAAAAATACTAAAGCACACCGTGCTCAAAAAGATATAAGTGAAGCACTAGAGCAAGTCCATTGCTCATAAAAAATTAAGTGAAGCATAGAGAGCAATTCTAACAAGCCATGACATAATTTTGGCTCTCTCAAATAGGTGTCTCCAGTAAGGATTGATGACTTAAAACACAAAATAAAACAAGCAAAGGCTCATATCATACAATACTCTCCAAGCAAAACACATATCATGTGACGAATAAAAATATAGTTTCAAGTAAAATACCGATGATTGTTGGAAGAAAGCGGGGATGCCACTCGGGGGGCATCCCCAAGCTTAGTTGGTTGCTCATTTTTGGATAATAGCTTGGGATGCCGGGGCATCTCCAAGCTTAGGCTCTTCCATCCTTCCTTCATCCATCGTAAGATAACTCAAAACTTGAAAACTTCAATCACACAAAACTCAACAAAACCTTCGTGAGATCATTTAGTATAAGAATAATAAATCACTACTATAATACTGTATCAAACCAATTCATATCTTGTTTTTGTATTATATCTATTGTATTCCAACTTTTATATGGCAAAAACTCATCAAAGAAAACCATAGAGCCATCAAAATAAGCACACAACACAAAGAAAACAGAATCTGTCAAAACAGAACAGTTTGTAGCAATCTGACTATTTCGAATACTTATGTAACTCCAAAAATTCTAAAAAATTAGGACGACCTGATAAATTTGTATATTGATCTAGTGCAAGTGGAATGGGTATTTTATCGCTCTCGGGTGAAAAATAAAAATTAATTTCGTGATGCAAAAGTTTCTGTTTTTTCAGCAAGATCAAACAACTATCACCCAAGAAGATCCTAAAGGCTTTACTTGGCACAAACAGTAATTAAACATAAAAAACACAATCATAACAGTAGCATAATTGTGCTCACACTCAAGAACAGAAAGCAAAAAGCAAAAATAAAATGTATTCATTGGGTTGCCTGCCAACAAGCGCTATAGTTTTATGCCCTTAGCTAGGCATAAATCAAGGATCTTAGTTTTGTCATCTTTGGTTCGAGATCCATAAGACGCCCTCATGATTGATTCATAAGGTGGCTTAATTCTAGTTCTAGGAAAGTGTTCCATACTGATGTAGGGTAGAAACCCTATAGCCCGATCTTTCACGATAGGAGCAGATCCCATGAACACGAAGAACACGAGGTGGAAAGAGAGGGAAAATACAAGAGAAACACTAAACCAACACAAGAAAGTCACACATGTGCTAGATCGTCGAATACATAGGGTTCACACGGTACACAATCAACCAAGGACGATACAAGGGTAGCCGGTCTTCTCCGTGAGGAGGTCTTGATGTTCTTCCCTAAACAGGGGTCTTGAATGCAAAGGGATCTTCTCCGAAGAGGCCGCGGTCTCTCACTAGGAGTAGATCCGATGTGGATGAGCGAAGATCTATCTCTCAAAATGAGCTAAACCAACGCTAACCCTAGTATGGAGCTAAGGGACAAGTATATATAGTCCAAGTGGTAAGTTGGGGGATACATGGGGTGAAACCCCTGTCGCTGCGTGCAGGCTGGGCGGTTGTACTGGTCATGGGGGCGGTTGTACCATTGGGAGCTCAGGTACTGGTTCCTGGAGGCATTTCCGGATGTGCTCAGCGGTTGTACTGGTGCTTGGGGCTGTTGTACTGGTGCTTGGGGCGGTTGTATCGGTCAGGTGGCTGTTGTAGGGATAAACCGGGGATGTACCAGCCTTGCACCGCTTGATGTCAGAAGCTTGACCAGTAGTTGACCGGTGGTCGAGAGGTCCTTAATAATACGTGCATTTTGCAAAGATTTCTCATTCTCGATGCTATCATCATATGTCCCAGAACAATAAAATAGAACCTGCATACTTTTATACAGGATCAAGCTGGTTAGGTGCCGAGTTGGATTAGACATCGCAGGTTTTAGTTTAAGAATTGGGAAGAGGTTAAGAACCTAGTGGAATCCACTGCGAGGGGAAGTGCTGAAGTGAAGAAAAGCCCCAATTTTGGAGAGGAATGCATAATTGGAGAGTCGAATTGGAGCAAAGCCATGATCTGGTAGGCGACTGGTACAAGTGCTAGACTGGAGCTAGACAAGAAGCGTTGAGCAGGAACTTGAGCAATTCCAGAAACCCACCGAAGATATGGCAAACAAATAAAGTAGCCCTATGTTCGGATCTGATAATACCATACCATAATCAAAAGGTACAACGGCCCAAGCGACCTGACTTAACATAAATGTAGCCACTGGAGCCATTCTAAAAAGGGAGAAATTAGCACTACTTGGTGAAATAGGTTCTTTTAGAATCAATTTCAAACCATCTGCTAGAGGTTGTAACAACCTGAACGATCCCACTACATCAGGACCCTTTCGATGTTGCACAAAAGCCATTACTTTACATTCAGCTAGCACTAAAAAGTCTACTCCTAGTAGAAGTGGTAGAATTAAACAAAGTATTTCCGCTGGAACAGCTATGTACGTTTTCGATTTTCTATTCACTCATGATCGGGCCTGACCTGGTCGACCCGATCAAACTATTTCACTTACGATATGGCCTAGTTGACCCAATCATGATATTGAAGGATGGGACCTTTTATCGAAAAACTCCGGATCCCGAGAAGTTTCGAAGATGGTGCTCCTGTTACATTACTTCGAACTATTAAGGAGTTCTGGAACGATTACTACACTAAGCTGTTGGATATTGACAAAACGAAAAGACTTCTAATGTTGATATGTATCAGGATGATGTTAGAAAGTTGTTGATTAATGAAAAGAAGAATCAAAATGGTGTGTTTTCCGATACTGAATTAATAGATTTACAGAATCAAATTACAAATTGCACAATGAAGTTTGATGAGGATAATCTATTTAAAGTAACTCCTAACATAGTAAAGTTCTTGATTAATAAAGTTCAGCCTAACGCTAAGCAATATCTAAAGGGTTGCCTACCAAGTAGCTTACCTATGCTTAAGATGTTTGGTATCTATACGCTTGAGGCTATCATGATTCATGTACTAGGCTTGGTATTCAACACTCTTCAGGAATCATCCGCAGTTAAGGCAGCTAGATTTATAGATCAACTTAATTCAACTGTATGAGAACAAGCAAGGTTTCTATAATACAAAGCACCAGGTAGTGGTAAGGTGGAAGCAGTACTCACTAGTAAGGTAGAATCAGTTAAGGAGGTTGTTCAGCCCAAAGGTGCTAGCAAAAAAGAAAAAAAATCGGTGTCATTATGATATCGGGAAATACTTGCTCCAATTCATGATTGAAAGAAATGTTCTACATATATCAACAGATAGGGGAGTAACAAAAGAAGATCCAGTGCTGGTTCTTAAGAAAGGTCAAGGGTATATAGAGAATTCTTGTTATGTTAAGTGCAATTTGAACATAAATCTGCTCCCTATCAAACTCAATCTTACGATGCTTTCCAAACCCTTGGATTGGCAACCAGTAGAGAGGGGGTCTGATCCTGATACATTATCGGATCTGATAGGAGGTTACTTATGCAAACCCACGGGGGATATCTAGAATCACTTTCGGCTAGTAACTTCCCATGACTTAGACCACTTCTATATAAAGTTACATAAAAAAGAATACAAGAAGATGTGTGATATTTTGAATGGGCTTCAGTCTCAAGCGTTTGAAATAAACAAAAGGCTCTTGAGATTTCTGGAAAAGAATCGTCAATGTTTAGTTGAATGTGGGCTTCTTTTACCAAATGCTCTGGCTCGCGTGAAATCCGACAGAAGCCTCAGACATATTGAGGGAGTGCTACTTCAATAACGTCAAAGGTATTACGAATGCTTGTAGCTAGAACATACTATTAAATAAATTATTAAAATAAGTGCAGCAGGCTAGTTATGAAGATTTTGTAATAAGACTTGTGTCAACATACGAAGGTTATCAATTCTATTTGCCAGCATTCATGGACTTCCGTGGTAGAATCTACCGTTCAGGTGTATTGCATTTTCATGAGCATGATTTGTCAAAAAGTTTATTACTCTTTTCTGCCGATCATCCTCAACCTCAAGCACAAAACCACCTGTCGGAAAAAAAGAATCTCAGTCAACACTTAGCATGTGCTGCAGCCTTTAAGTATCCAAAGTTCTTGAACTTAGATGATGCCCTTAAATGGTATAACGAACACCAGACTGAAATGTTTACTTCGGACGAAAGTTTCATTCAATTTGTTGCGCAAGCTAGTGATCCATTTTTTTCATAGCCAAGATCCTTTCTCAGGGTGAAGGAGTGAGTAATTATCATCAGGTTCCAGTGACCCAAGATGCGAGTGCGAGTGCATATCAAATTATGAGTTATCTCTTGCTTAACTTAGAAATGGGTAGGAGAACGAATCTTCTTCCATCTTAAGACGGTAAAATCCAAGATGTGTACATGTGCTTGCAGGATGAGCTTAAGAAATTCTTGGATACCAGATTGAATAATGTTAGTAGTAGTAATTAGAAGAAAAAACTCATAGATTCTATGTTAACCAAAAGTTCGTCAAAGGATTGTTTATGCCATCTCCACAGGGGTCCGTCCGGTCCTTCCTCAAATGGGTTGCCTCAATCTTTATCAAATTTTGGTATCTAGCTTATCCAGCTACAGTATAGTATACTCCTTCCTTGCTTGATAGAGCTCTTTGAATCTGCTTAAACTAAATGCGTAAAATAGAGTAATTTCTTCAAAAGTCAGTTTCTTTCGAGAAGGCAGGAGGCCCATAGCAAGTTACAATAGTGCCAGTTCTTGTACGGAAGTGCGTAATTCCGGTAACCTCGACTGCTCTAAGAATGAACCGGGCTAGCCGGGCACATCACATCAAAGTTAGGTCATTTGTCAAAAACATGGCAAATAGCTCAGTTGGTTTGGTAAGGGAGCTATTCTCTCAATTAAACCACTCCCATATTAGGTATTCTATCTCGTCTTAAAGTTCCTGTCGGCGTTCTGGGAACGGGGGTCCCCAGACTTGCCTGCCTGCGGCCTGCGGCGTGGATCGAGTGGGGGCCCAGGGCGGCCCAGCTTCGTCAGCTCAAGCTCAAGACCCTCGCAAGGGGCCAAGCCGGCTTCCTTGAAGCCAGCCTCATCAGGCAGGCTCGTGAGGAGGTGGAGAGATCAAGGCAGGGATATCTCGCGAGGAGCCCGTGACGCAAGCCATGACGATCGAGACCAGATCGAGACCAGGCGGGTGCCGGCCTGCACAGTGTCCTTGTTTCCCCTTTGGTGCAAAGGGGGCAAGCACAGGCTAAGGCATCGGGCAAAGGTTACCATTCCGGTGCAACGAGACCAAGACCAGTAGAGCGACAGGACGGAGGTCACCGTGGAACCCAAGACGGCGTCATCACCAGTGCTTTTGGCAGCCGAAGAACACCTTTGGTCAGGATAACTTGTACTAGATGTTCCCCTTCAAAATGACCAATTGTTGGCGCCCTTCCCGCTCATTATTTGGGGAGAGGCCCAGGGCCTCTATAAATAGAGCTAGCCACCACAGAGTAGGGGGAGGAAGAGAAAAAAGAGAGAAAAGGAGAGAGAGGACAGGGCAAAGGTTGCCATTCTGGTGCAACGAGACCAAGACCAGCAGAGCGGCAGGAGGGAGGTCACTGTGGAGCCCAAGACGGCATCATCACCAGTGCATTTGGCAGCCGAAGACCACCTTTGGTCAGGATAACTTGTACTACATGTTCCCCTTCAAAATGGCCAATTGTTGGCGCCCTTCCTGCTCATTTTTTGGGAAGAGGACCAGGGCCTCTATAAATAGGACTAGCCCCCGAGAGGAAAAGAAAGAGAGGGAGGTCCAGAGGAAAGAAAGAGAGAAGAGAAAGAAAGAGAGAGAGGTCCGGACCAAGTAGAACACACTGCACCAGCTCAAGAACACCTCTCGCGAGGCCGTTCTTCCCCCTGTATTGTTCATCATCAGCCCATGAGGCAATACACCACACCACACACTGGAGTAGGGTATTACACCACATCGGTGGCCCGAACCAGTATAAACCTCGTATCCCTTGTGTGTTCTTCTTTCCAGCCTAGATTTCTTGCGAGCCATAGAAGCGCAAGTCGGTAGGGGAAAGATCTCCGTGCGCACCCCAGAGTTCGAACCTTAAGGGTCTGCCAGAACCCGAAGTCCGACATTTGGCGCGCCAGGTAGGGGTGCGCTGGAGTTCTCCCTCCCAACGACCCGCTCTCCACCAACATCGTGTTTCGCCATCATGGAGAACAACGCGCCGCCTGCTCCGGCAACCGCCGCC
>NW_024116062.1:0-13950 GCF_003073215.2 Triticum urartu | reverse complement strand
TGATATAGGATGAAATCCTAGAGGGGGATCTTTTCACACTTGGAGGGGGAAAATGACAAACTCACAAGAACACAAAGAGGAAAACACTCAAACAATTCCCCAATTACACATCCACTAGGATAGCAACATAAGATCCACATGTCACAAACACAATCAAAGGGAAGATACAATGGCAAAGTTCTTCCCACTCCTAGGAGATGAGGTCTTGAAGATAGTCTTCTCCTAGAGGAGGTCTTGAAATCCACTAGGATTCTTCCAAAGGGGTCTTGATTCCACAAATGGGAAGGTAGAAGGAGCAAAGCTCACAAATATCTCATCTCATACTTTGCTAACCCTAAACATAGCCCTAGGTACGGTTTATATAGTCTTGGGGTCGAAAGAGATGAAGAGGGGCTCGGTTTGGGGATCTCAGCCGTCCATCCTGGGAGACCCGTGCGCACGGGGGAAGTTTGGGTGGCCCGGGCGGCCGGGGGGTCCCATGGGCACGGTACAGGCCCGTGCTCACGGGGTGCTCCAGCGCCAACTTCCTGGATAGCCCATGGGCACGGGGTCTCGGGGGCCCGTGCGCACGGGGTCACCTGGGACTTCCAGTTTTGCTAGTGTTGCACTCCGTCTTTGTCCGCGTGGCCTTGGGGTGGTTCCTCTTCTCCTTGAGGGTGCTCTTGAGCCTCTTGGTGGTGTTCCTCTTCGTACCTAATGAGACAGAGCGTATCTTGGTGAGGTAGCAACGATGTTTCATTCATATCCATATGCAAGCTAAGTAGGAAAAAATTCACCTCGGTTTCCAAAGCACGTGTTCTCGCTCTTGTCATAGGTCCACGTGGGATTTGATGTGTCGATGTAGAGTCCATGGAGATGATAGAAGGATGCTCCGCATCAGTACGTACCCCATGATCCCACCAAGTGCATAACGTGGGCTTCATAATTTTTCTTGGAGTGGGTTGGTCATTTCGCTCGGGTAATCGCCTTATTGGCATCTCATCAGGTGAGGATTTCCAGCAATAATTATCTAATTACTGCAGCTGAAACTAACGCACTCATTTTGCTAGTACTTCTGGTGTTCCCGCGCCAGTTAATACTGCATGCATGCATGTAGTACTACCGGGCTTTAAGCCCCTTCCAAATTCTAGCGTCAATGACGAGTTAATTGTGCATGCATGCATGTATAACCGTCGGGCTTTAACACCATGCAAAATACTATCATCCATGCATGCATGCACGACTGACCTTTAATCCTTACAAAATAGCATCCGTGCATGGACATTTTAGTACATCAAAAGATATTCGTGGATGTATTAACTTGTAGGCTTACTGAGATGAACAATGTCGATTGACCAACTCGTCATTTATTCCAGACAGCTGATGGTGTGGCGATCGGATCGCAGCCCAACTGTGATTCACTCGACTGATTCACCCTTTCACTCAGATGGGCTAGCTCACTCGGATCGAACAGAATCACTGGCGCTCAGCCGTCCACGCGTTGCCACTCGGCCCCTGCACGTGGTCATGTAGTTGTTTGCATCATCATCAACTTTCTAGACTCAAGTTCACTCAGCCACAGACCCAAATTCACTCGGACGGATTCCTCGTTCAGTACCTGAGCACAAGTCAAAGGCGAAGACGCGTCATTACTGCGCGGGACGAGTCTACTTCACTCGGACGCCCCTGCGTTGCCACTCCGTCGGACACCCCATGCATCGTCACTCCACCCTGTTGGGCGTGTCTTCATCAACTTGTCCACTCGGCCGAACGGCGCAACATCAAGCGGTTGGGCACATCTTCAACAACATGCTCGACTCGGCCATCCTCCAAGCCGCCAAGCGGTTGGGCGCGACTTCATCAACATGCCCGCTTGGTCGCCCCGTGCATCGCCGCTCAGTTGGGCGCATCTTCATCGGCTTGCCCGCTCGGCCGCACTGCGTGTCGCCGTTTAGTTCAGCACATCTTCATCAACTTGCCAGACTCGGCCATCCGGAGCATCGCCACTCCGCGGGACGCGTCTACATCACTCGGACGCCCCGCGCATCGGCACTCCACGGGACGCGTCTACTTCACTCTGACGCCCCGCGCGTCGCCACTTGACAGAACGCGTCTGCATCACTCAGACGCCCTGCGCGTCGCCACTCCGTGGGACGCGTCTACATCACCCGGATGCCCCGCGCCTCGCCACTCCGCGGGACGCAACTACTTCACTCGGCCACCCCGCGCGTCGCCATTCGGTTGGTCACCTCATAACCACTTGGCCGTCCCGCGCGTCGCCATCGGTTGGTCACCTCACAACCACTCGGCCGCCCCGCGCATCGCCATCAGTTGGTCACCTCATAACCACTTGGCCGTCCCGCGCGTCGCCATCGGTTGGTCACCTCACAACCACTCGGCCGCCCCGCGCATCGCCATCAGTTGGTCACCTCATAACCACTCGGCCACCCCGCGCGTCGCCATCGGTTGGTAACCTCATCACCACTCGGCCACCCCGTGTGTTGCCACTCAGTTAGTCACCTCATCACCACTCGCCCGAACTCGGCCGCCCCCCGCGTCGCCGTCGGTTGGTCACCTCATCACCACTCGGCCGCCCTACGCGTCGCCATCGGTTGGTCACCTCATTACCACACAGATGTTTAACAGTTTTTTCTGAAATAATTGTTGTTGCTTATACTTGTAACCAAAATCCCCAAGTGGGTGACTTAGCTGCGAATCTGTTTTGCCTAAGTTCAAGAAATCCTACCGAGTGAGAGTCAGCCTCTCACTCGGGGGCTTAGCTGCAGTCCAGTACTCACCAAATTTCAAAAAATCCTACCGAGTGTAGAGCAAACCTCCCACTCGGGGGCTTAGCTGCAGTCCAGTACTCGCCTAAGTTTGAAAACATCCTACCGAGTGGAGAGCAAACCTCCCACTCGGGTGCTTAGCTGCGGTCCAGTACTCACCTAAGTTTGAAAAAATCCTACCGAGTGGAGAGTAAACCTACCACTCGGGGGCTTAGCTGCAGTCCAGTACTCGCCTAAGTTTGAAAAAAATCCTACCGAGTGGAGAGCAAACCTCCCACATCGGTTGGTCACCTCATCACCACTCGGCCGCCCCGCGCGTCGCCACTCGGTTGGTCACCTCATCACCACTCGACCGTCCCGGGCGTCGCCACTCGGTTGGTCACCTCATCACCACTCGGCCGCCCCACGCGTCGCCACTCGGTTGGTCACCTCATCACCACTCGGCAGCCCCGCGCGTCGCCATCGGTTGGTCACCTCATGACCACTTAGTCGCCCCGCACGTCGCCATCGGTTGGTCACCTCATCACCACTCGGCCACCCCGCGCGTCGCCATTGGTTGGTCACCTCATCACCACTCGTCTGGCCCGCGCGTCGCCATCGGTTAGTCACCTCATCTCCTCTCGGCCTCCCCACGCATCGCCATCGGGTGAACACATCATCACACTTGACCACTCGCGCGCCTTCAGACAGCTAAGTCATTCTACATGCACTACATTCTGTTATTTCCGCATTCCCGAGTATCCTATAATTCACACATCACGTTCACTTGGAGGCCACGCCACCGAGTGTACCTCTACGCTTGACTGCATATTTTGACATATTGGCTTAGCACTGGTTATGTGACTCCCGAGTCCAACATCTATTTTTTGGCATACGTCATTCACGAATATCATGCGTTCTTCATTTCGAGTTTGCATCGGTCCTTGGGGGCTGCAACTCAGGCGGAACAGTAGACTTCCGTTTTATTTGAGCCAACACTCCAACGAGTTCAGTCAGATCCGTCACTTCGACAAGTTCAAACGGATCCTTCACTCTTTCAGACTCTTGCTGGTTAACCATCAAGCCCCTTGCACTCCCAGCGGGTGTCTATGGGTGTTATCCACACAAATCATTTTAGCACACATCAAATTTCCTCGAGAAATTATTTCGTTGGCTTGTGCCATTTTTTTACACAAGTTACGCGATCACTCGACGGCCCTATGCGCCAACTTCATCGCTGCTCGGACTTGGTCACCGTACCGGTCCTAGAGCACCATAATACCGACCTTGTCGCTCTGTTGACTTCAAACACATCCGGCCAACCCCTCTGTGGAATCCTCTGCATCGTATGAATGATATAGACCTTGTCGTCAGGCATGAGATAGATAAGTCCCTTTTATAATTAAACTTCACACTTCACCCCTTTGCGAGTTTGCCACTTTTGAGCGTCACTTGGAAGCTTCTCCTCATCTTTACCCGAGTCCGACTCGATGAATTGCAAATCATCCATTCAAAACTATATTTCTCGTATTCCGACATGTCCGTTGTCGAAGCCTGTAGTACGCTCGGGGGCTGCATCTCATTTGGAATGACACTCTCCTGAATGGTCGAGTACTTCATCACTAGTTAGATCCTTCACTTCAACAAGTGCATTCGATCCGCCACTTTGACAAGTTTTATAATCACCCACACGCTCTGCGCGCCATCTTCATTCCTACTCAGACTCACTTGTCACGTCGGTCTTGTTGCGTCGCAACCACACTACATCGACCTCTTCGCTACATTAGCTTCGAAAGCATCTGGCTAACTCCTTCGAAAACCGTTTCAGCCACTTGGCTGGACACGCAATCATTCACTCGGCTGCCCCGCGCGTCGTCACTTGGCCATGCCGTGCGTCGTCACTCGGCCACCCCGCGCATCACCACTTGGCTGGACACGTAGTCCTTCACTCGGCCACCTCGCGCATCCTCACTCGTCTGTCCCCCATGGCGCCCCTCGGTTATGCATGTCTTCACCACTCGGCCGCTCCGCGCGTCGCCTCTCGGTTGTGCATCCCTTCACCACACGGCTGCCCCACGCATCACCACTTGGTTGGACACGTAGTCCTTCACTCGGCCACCTCGCGCATCCTCACCCGCCCGTCCCGCACATCGCCACTCGGTTATGCACGTCTTCACCACTCGGTCGCTCCGCGCGTCGCCTCTCGGTTGTGCATGCCTTCACCACACGGCCGCCCCGCGCGTTACCACTTGGCTGGACACTTAGTCCTTCACTCGGCCACCTCGCGCATCCTCACTCGGCCGTCCCGCACGTCGCCACTCGGTTGTGCATGTCTTCACTACTCGGCCGCTCCGCGCGTCACCTCTTGGTTGTGCACATCTTCACCACTCAGCCGCCCCACGCGTTGCCACTCAGTTGCGCACGTCTTCATCATTCGGCCACCTCGCACATCATGACTCGACCGTCCCACATGTCCCCACTTGGTTGGGAATGTCTTCACCACTCAGCCGCTCCGCGCGTCATCACTCGATTGTACATATCATCGCCCCTCGACCACCTCGCGCATTACTATCAGTTGGACATGTCTTTACCTCTACACCCTCAGCACGGGAACGACTAAGTTACTCATATGATCAAACCTCATATCACACTCTGTAGCAAGCTTACCTCTTTCGAGCATCACTCGGGGGCTACGCACATCCATTGGCCATGCTGCCCTGAGGGGTTATGCCCATTCGATCAACCCATTGATCACATCAGGAATATCTTTCTAACCATACATGCTCGTTCCACCGAAAATCTATATGGGTGGTACTGTCCACTCGGACGATCGCCCAGATCATTTCTTGAAGCCATCTTCAGGACCGCAAAAGGGTGAAAATAAAGCTCCTCTACGGATAAACTTGGCCCTTATCCTAGGCTCCAAGGCGTTAGTTTCACAAACTTGGACTCAGAGATGGCATGTGCTGGTGTTCCCCGGGATAATGAGTGGCATCTCTCCAGAGAGTCAGCCCACACACTAGCCTCGCCACTCGGGTTTCATGGCACGTCCATGTAAGACCACTAGTATATCTCCTTCGGGACGAGTGCCATCAAGTTTTTCCTCGCAGTCAACATACTCCGATCAGTCGGGAAGCACGTCCACTCGGACAAATACCCCTTTCATGCAAAAGGCTGAAAACAAAACTCCTCTTTGGATACAATGTACTCTTACAAGTACCCCCTTCATGCAAAGGATGACGGTCAATATAAGAAGTACTACTGGAATGGTTACTCCCTGGAGTGTCCAGCATTTTTCCACAGTCGGTAGTTTCGAGGCCTAATTCATTCCTCGTGCCGAGAGCACGAAGACTCACCTGCTTGACCAAGTTCCAGGTTGAATTTATTTATAGTGCCAAGTGCATGAAGATCAGTCCGACTGACTCAGCTCCAGGCTGAGCTTATTTACCATGCCAAGCGCTTGAAGATCCATCTGATTGACTCAATTTCAGACAAAGATATTTACCATGTCGACTGTATGGAGGTTTACCAGGAGACTTAAACCCTCTACCAGACTCATCTATTCCGACAGAGGCTCGGGGACTACACCTAGTGGGTGCACTCAGCGTACCCCCACTGGAAGAGAACTCAGAAAGAAACATTTTTGCTCGGTCAAGACCAGCTCAAGATCACTCAAGTACTACTCGACTTCCGAGTTGAGGAGAAACAAGCTAGACCAATACCAGATCCTCAAGTACTACTCGACCTCCAAGTCGGAGAAGAACAAGTTCGTTCGGTACCAGCTAAGAAGATTTTTAGTTTTCTTAGACCCCCGCTGACTGCCTGCAGTCGACGGCGGTCTCGGGGACTACACCCAGTGGGTGCACTCAGTGTGCCCCCACTGGAGTAATTTCCACTCGGTACGGCCTGACCAGTCCGAGTGATGAACAACAAAAAAACAAGCTCTAAAGACTCCCGTCAAATTATGAATTTTTTTCCTATAAAGTGAGTTTAACGCTCCTCCGTGGACCTGTTTTGAGCCTTCTTCTAGGACTCAAAGCATGAAACTCACAAGTTTGGATCCAGAACTGACTCGCTATTGATGTTCCCCCGGGATAAGAATGGCATCTCTCCGAGAGAACAGTCCATGTGTCAATCTTGCTGTCCGGATTTAATGACATACACATACTCTGATCACAAGTTAACCTCTTCCGAGCAATGAACAAATGTCACCAAGTTGCTCCTCGCAGGCACTTAGCCCAGTTCAGTCAGGAAGCGCAGTGCCGGAATCCATTGAGATTTTGTTCAAACCTTGGTTGTCTGAAAGCACGATGACAGGTACCGGGTATTTCCGTAATCACTCGGACCAAATTGTGTATTTCACAAACTCGTTCTGCAAAATCACAATCGATTCGGGGGCTAATGTTGGGGATACACATAACAGGTAGGCCCACGAAGGGTCAAAATATCATAAATAATGGGGTCCACACAACATGTGGGTCCAGATAAATTTCATACAGACATACTATCCACTCGACCAACCAGCATACCATCACTCGACCAAGCAGCATACTATCCACTCGGATGACAGTTTACCACTCGACCGTACGACTCACTCGGGTATACGAAGACCAGGAGGCAGCAAAGCAGTTAAAACATCATTCTCATAGTGAAGGCTTGGTAGTGGGCTGGCATTATGGCATTCATACCCTCACTTTGTAACATAGGAGGTGAGGGGGTGGCGCACTCTATATAAGCCACCCCCACCACTAGACTTGAGGGCAGGCTCTTTCCTCTCTCATTTTCTTCTCCCTCTCTCTCTCTGAACATTAGTCTCAGGACTTAGCATGGGATCCGTTCCCTCGCTCCCTCTCTCAAATATACCATGTAACTCTGTGTTCATGACAGATAAAACAAAGCCTCTTCGGAGCACGAGATGTAGGGTTGTTATCTCCATCGTGAGAGGCCCGAACTCGCTAAAACCACCGTGTCACCCATATGCATCTTGATAGATCATGCTCCTTTACCCTATACTTTATTATTGTCGCAATCATTCCCACGACAGTTGGCGCCCACCGTGGGGCATGGCATCTATCGAGCCATGATGCAGATGGTTATTTCTTCAATCGCACTGCGCTTCTGCGTCACTCACTCGTCGTCTTCGATCTCGTCTACGAACACCATTGCCGCTCTCTCGCACGCGTCTGGCACACATGCGGACGAGTAGCCGAAGAGATCGGACCCGTCCGCCCCTAGAGCGGTGAAGTGCTACGCCGTGCTCGCTGGCCCTGCGCCGCACTCGCCGGCCTCTACTGCACTCGCCTCCATCACCGTGCTCGCCCAATCTGCGGTGTGCTCGGTGGCCGCACACCACCGGTGCCGCTCAACGGCGTGCTCGCCGGCCCTTGCCTAGATCACCGGCAGCACGCGCTACCCTACCACCTGCGTCTTCTTCATTTGGGTCGTCTACATTGGAGAGTACGTACCCCACGATCCCACCAAGTG
Source organism: Triticum urartu (assembly GCF_003073215.2). Classification (NCBI taxonomy): domain Eukaryota; kingdom Viridiplantae; phylum Streptophyta; class Magnoliopsida; order Poales; family Poaceae; genus Triticum; species Triticum urartu. Next base: position 5,722 of record NW_024116062.1, on the reverse strand, counting down.
CATAACATGGGCTTCCTAATTTTTCTTGGAGTGGGTTGGTCATTTCGCTCGGGTAATCACCTCATTGAGCATCTCATCAGGCAGTGGCGGAGGCAGCGTGTAGGCACGGTGGGCCGTGGCCCACCCAGAATTTGAAGAATTTTTTTTCTACCATGTACTAATTTAGCCCAAAGGACTGTCCAAAGCCCAGCCCCAGCCGTCTAGGTTTCTTCTCGTGTGTGAAGCAGCTTCGTGCCTCCGTCTCCTCTCTGGCCACGCCGCCTCAGCGGCTCAGCCCTCACCCGTCTCTCCTCCGAGCTCCGGCCACTGGTTCCCCTCCTCTCGCCGCTCCCCTCCTCTCGCCGCTCGCCCCGCCCACAGTCGCCGACTCACCAAGGCCAGGAGAGACGAGACAGGGGCATCCGCTGCGTCTCCCCTGCAGACTGCGGCTGGATCGATCCTGTCGTGCTCGCGGCTGGCTGGACCCTGGACGCCTCTCCAGCCACGTCTCCCTCACCACCGCCGGACCAGTACTGTGTCGGACAGCCTCAAATCATCTTCCCCAACCTCCGTTTGAACAAATCAGCAAAGTGAGATTCCAAGCTTCCCCCCAAAATAGATGCTTTGCTGCTTCCAAATAAATTGATGCCCAGTCCAGTGTATATGAATTATGAATTGCTAGTAGTTGATGTCCAGTGCCCAGTGGCCCAATCCAGCGTATATTTGTACTGGTTTATATGCAATGGCCAATAGTTGATGCTTATATTGTGTAGAACTGATTCGGTATGCTGCTGCTACCAATGATGTTTTAATTTTGATATAATTGCAGAGCAGAACATGAAGAGGAATGGTGCCATTCTGGACCTTTTTCGAAAACATGAAGAGAAAGCGAGGAAGATTGCTACTGAACATCACACTAAAGATATTGAAAATGCACGGTGTCCTAATTCCCCACCTCCAATCCATTCCGATACGGACATGGATACAGATACTGAGATCGATGTTGAAATTGAAGATGCAACGCCAAGTCTTCCATTACCCGAACAGCCAAGTGCACATGTCTTTTCAGGTGATCCAGGGAAAAGAACTCCTATTTTAGAGTATGCTTTTAATGACCAAGATAGTGTTCGAAGAAGATACATTGCAAAAACTGCATGCCGACCATATGCACATGCTTTTCAAGTCAGGAAAATCTATGATAAAAATCGACATTTTAGTTTTGTTTGGTTTGAAAAGTACAGTTGGCTAGAATATAGTGTCTCAAAGGAAGCAGCATATTTCTTTGTGTGCTATTTGTTCAAAGGGAAAACTAATGGGGGCCTAGGGGTGATGCCCTTGTTAAAACTGGTTAGAGAAATTGGAACAAACCTGATGCACTGGACAAACATATGGGCGGTATTGGTAGCATTCACAACCAAGCTCAAGAGAAGTACAATTTATTTGTGACACCTCAAACGTCAATTTGTAATACCATGGTGAGGGTGTCTAAACAGGATCTACGTCTTTACAAGGCTAGGCCAACTTATTCACTAATATGCTTGAGGTTTCTTTTGAACCAAGGATTGGCATTTCGTGGACATGATGAGAGTGAAGAATCTAGCAATAGGGGGAACTTTCTTGAACTTCTAAAATGGCTTGCAGAAAATGATGAAGAAGTTGATAAGATTGTTTTGCACAATGCTCCTGGAAACTGCATCTTGACTAGTCCAACGATACAAAAACAAATTATTGAATGTTGTGCTGTGCTAACTACAAAACAAATTATTGAAGATCTTGGTGATGAGCACTATGCAATCCTAGCTGATGAGTCTAGTGATGCATCTCATAAAGAGCAACTTGCTATTTGCATACGTTATGTTGATAAAGTTGGAAAGGGGTGTGAGAGGTTTCTTGGAGTTGTTCATGTTGCCAACACAACTTCCTTGTCACTTAAAGCTGCAATTGAATCTTTGCTTACCGATCATCATTTGACTCTTACTCAAATCCGTGGGCAAGGATATGACGGGGCTAGCAACATGAAAGGAGAGATTAAAGGGTTGAAAACATTGATCATGAAAGAGTCGCCCTCTGCTTATTACATTCATTGCTTTGCACATCAAATTCAATTGGTTCTTATTGCCGTGGCAAAGGGAAATGAACCATGTAAATGGTTTTTTGATCATTTTTCTTACTTGCTGAATATTGTTGGAGTTTCTTGCAAGCGTCATGACATGCTTCGAGATGTTAGAGCTCAGAAGGTTCTAGAAGCACTTGAAATGGGTGAAATTGAAAGTGGAAGTGGGTTAAATCAAGAGATGGGATTAGCTAGACCCGGTGATACTCGGTGGGGTTCTCATTTTCGAACCATTCTACACATTATTACCATGTACCCCACAATACTAGAAGTACTTGATACTATTGGAAAAGATCCTTCACAAAGTGGTGAGTGGACAAGAATACGTGCAGTGGCTTTTTCCTTGGAGTCATATGACTTTGTTTTCAATCTTCATGTGATGCTTGTTATTCTTGGCCACACTAATGAGTTGTCTCAGTCATTGCAAAAGAGAGATCAAGATATTGTTAATGCAATGGCACTTGTTAGTTTGGCAAAGAATAAAATGCGACATATGAGGTCTCATGGCTGGGAAGAATTTCTTGCAAAGGTGACATTGTTTTGCAACAAACATGGAATTGAAGTTCCTACACCGGAGGATAATTATGTGCCTCATGGAATATCACCTCGGTATTATGAAGTGCAAACAAATGATGATCGTTATAGAAGAGAAGTATATCTTGGTATCCTTGATCAAATCATTCAAGAGCTTGACAATAGGTTTGATGAGGTTAATATGGAGTTGCTTATTTGCATGTCTGCTTTGAACCCCGTCGATTCATTTGCTTCTTATGATGCACTCAAGGTAATGAAACTTGCTGAATTCTACCCCCAGGACATATCAAGCATGGATTTGGTAAGGCTTGAATTCCAACTTGATACTTTTATTGATGATATGAGACAAGATGATAGGTTCAGATCTGTGCGTAATATTGGTGAACTCTCTGTTATGCTTGTTGGTACAAACAAACATGTTCTCTATGATTTGGTCTACATGCTTATCAAATTGGTATTGATCTTACCGGTGGCCACAGCGAGTGTTGAAAGAGTATTTTCGGCAATGAATCTAGTGAAAAATAAGTTGAGAAATAGTATGAGTGATGATCTCATGAACAACTGTTTAGTAACATTCATTGAGCGAGATGTGTTCTTGAAAGTAAGCGAGGAAGACATCGTTGAAGATTTCATGGCAAAGGAACGTCGTAGAGTTACTTAGTGTTATAGTTTCTACATGCCTACATATGGGTATCTTTCATGTAAGACTATTTGTATTTGCAACGTTGCAAATTTGGAATATTTGGGAACTATAATGTTGTCTGACTTGATTGAGCCGTTTGTATTATATTTTTGCCAACTATTGTATGTATGATCTTGGATTAGGTAGAATTTTTTTAGATGTGCACACCCACCATTTCTTTCCTGACTCCGCCACTGTCATCAGGTGAGGATTTCCAGCAATAATTATCTAATTACTGCAGCTGAAATTGACGCGCTCATTTTGCTACTACCTCTCTCTTAGTTTACAAGGCGTGCGCGTACCCCTAGGTCGTCAATTTGACCAACCTAATACAAGTCATATATTACAAAAAATATACCAACATAAACTTTGGAGTTTCTACTTTTAAAAGGTATAATTTTTGTGTTATATAGTTTATATTAAGGTGATAAAATTGGCAACTTAAGTATACGCGCAAGACACGTAAACTGGAACTGAGGTAGTAGTACTTCTGATGTTCCTGCACCAGTTAATACTGCATGCATGCATGTAGTACTACCGGGCTTTAAGCCCCTTCCAAATTCTAGTGTCAATGACGAGTTAATTGTGCATGCATGCATGTATAACAGTCGGGCTATAACTCATTGCAAAATACTAGCATCCATGCATGCAAGCACGGCTGATCTTTAATCCTTGCAAAATAGCATCCGTGCATCCACACTTTAGTCCAGCAAAAGATATTTGTGGATTTACTAACCTACAGGCTTACTGAGACAAACAACGTCGATCGACCAACTCGTCATTTATTTCACTCGGCTGATGGTGTGGTGACCGGATCACAGCCCAACTGTGGTTCACTCGACCGATTCACCTTTTCACTCGGATGGGCTAGCTCATTCGGACCGAACAGGATCACTGGCACTCAGCCATCCACGCGTTGCCACTCGGCCGCCCTGCACGTGGTCATGTAACTACTCGCATCATCAACAACTTTCCAGACACAGACTCAAGTTCACTCGGCCATAGACCCGAGTTCACTCGGACGAATTCCTCGTTCAGTACTTGAGCACAAGTCAGAGAGGGAGATGGATCGTCACTGTGCGGGACGCGTCTACTTCATTCGGACGCCCCTGCGTCGCCACTCCGTCGGATGCCCCGCGCTTCGTCACTCCGCCCTATTGGGCATGTCTTCATCAACTTGTCCACTCGGCCGAATGGCGCACCATCGAGCGGTTCGGCACATCTTCGACAACATGCTCAACTCGATCATCCTGCGCGCCGCCAAGCGGTTGGACGCGACTTCATCAACTTGCCCGCTCGGCCGCCTCATGCGTCGCCGCACAGTTGGGCGCATCTTCATCGGCTTGCCCACTCGGCCGCACTGCGCGTCGCCGTTCAGTTGAGCACATCTTCATCAACTTGCTAGACTCGGCCATGGCACATCTTCGACAACATGCTCAACTCGATCATCCTGCGCGCCGCCAAGCGGTTGGACGCGACTTCATCAACTTGCCCGCTCGGCCGCCTCATGCGTCGCCGCACAGTTGGGCGCATCTTCATCGGCTTGCCCACTCGGCCGCACTGCGCGTCGCCGTTCAGTTGAGCACATCTTCATCAACTTGCTAGACTCGGCCATCCCGAGCATGACTCCGCCGCCGCCGCCGGTTTTTTTAGAAAACCGTTGGTTTTCACTGGTTTATTTTCGGTTTTTTTAGTTTCCATTTTTTAGATAGATCGGTTTTTTTCTCGGTTTAGTTTCATTAGCGAGCGTTCGCTCGTTCGTCCGTTTTAACGAACGCGTTCATCGTTTAGATCCAGATAACGAACATTCGTTCGTTAATCTGTTCGTCATTTTTCTTTATCTCGGATTTATTCCGCGATTTTTCTGATCGCGATTTCTGATCCGATGTTCGTTCTAGTATAACTTTTCGCTTGTTTATTGGAATCAGGTGATTCAAGCGCCTGGAGTTTGGTCTCGAAACCCTCTTTCCATTTAACCAACCCAAACCAGTTTTTGCCTCTGTAAAATTTGACCTAGATCCATATTAGTAAACGAAGCTTGTTTCTTTTGCCTTTTGTCTTTCGTTGCTTCCTTCGATTTGATTCTTTTTGCCAACCGGAGTTCTTAAGTTGAACTTTCTGGTTAGATCTATTATTTGAGTTTTACCTGTGCATTAGTTGAGTACTTATTGTATTCTTGTTTGTTTGCGATAGAGTACCCGGAGTGCGCCACTTGAAACTTCGAATCGCTAGGTTTTGCGGATCATCAGCAAGGCAAGTAACACTTTGATCATACTTCCTATTACCCAGTTTTTATTGCATTAGATCAATCCTCACACATTGCATGATTAGGATCTAATTAAATTGTGGGGTTGGGAAGTAGATGAGGTAGTACCTATTACCTGTTATTATGAAACCTTTGGGAGTTACTTCTA